>NC_092374.1:25912015-26212640 GCF_030028105.1 Mobula birostris | reverse complement strand
CAACTGTCTTCAAGTTGGCAGATAAAGTGTCTGCTTTCAAAGCCAAACTGGAACTGTGGGGACGGTGAGTGGACAGGGGCATATTTGACATGTTCCCAACATTAGTTGGGATTTTAGGAGAGACTGAGGCTGCACTGTCCTTCTCACAGCTGGTGCGCGGTCACCTATCTTCGCTGTCGACAGAATTCAAGCGTTACTTCCCAACCGCAAATGACCCAAGACGTGCAAAGGAATGGGTCTGTGACCCATTTGTGAATGTCCCCGGTGAATCATCCAACATCATATCTCTGCGAAGCGGGGTTTTCTGCAATGAATGCAACGAAAACTAAATTGCGGAATAGACTGGACATAAGGAACCCCCTTCGAGTATCGCTGTCTTCCATCACCCCTCGATAGGACTGTCTTGTTGCAGGGAAACAAGCCCAGGGCTCCCACTGATTCAGCGATATTGGTGCGTTGCAATGATTTTATATGTTCATACGAGGAAAATAGGTGCTTTGTGTTTAATGTCCAAACGTCACTTAAAATGTTCTGATGCTATTGGCTTATAAGTGATTTATAATTGACTTATCACTATATCCATGCGAGGAAAATATGCGCTGTGTGTTTAATATTAAATTCGTGAGATAAACCCTTTTAGAAACGAAATTGAGTGTGTTAGCCACTTATAAGTGACTTATAGTTGACTTATCACCTATATTCCGGTTGTGATTAACACACCCTGACCCCCGCTGGCCGGTCTGCAAGAATATTGTCAATATTAAACCGGTCCGCGGTGCAAAAAATGTTGGGGACTCTTGGGGACCCCTGGTTAAGTGTGCCTGTTTACCCCAGAAGGCTCATCCCTCTGAAAAGATTTTCCAATGCCAAACACCCTATTAATTTAAAATGGTTTTAATGGTCTTTCTTTGAAGAATTTAATTTGCAATACTGTACATCAAAAACACAGCAATTACATCCATCAAAGGACTCGGCAGTTACTGTCTTAGTAATCCATCGATGCAAAATGGATACAAATAGAATATAATTGCTGTATCTCACAGTTTAGGACTACATTACACAAAACTGAGTTTCTGCAGAATAAGAACTTCAATAATTCCTTTCAATATTTTAGATTAATAATACCTGTCAGTCCAATTATCGGAGCCAAGAGTGATGCCATTCTGACAACTAAAATCTCAATTAGTCTACAACCATATGATGAAAATAAATTATGTAGCTTCTCAAACGTTCAGCTCATTGAATAAACAGCTATTCCAAATCATTCCAGAAGTCGTAAGTTTGCAAATTTTAAAACAATTTTTTCTCTATGCAGAAGATAAAAACATTAATAGCAGTAGCATTACACTTTATAATCGTTAACAATGATTTTTCTTGTATACAGTAATTTACTGCAATAGATGTATAAATTATCACTATATGGACTAACTGTTGGCTTTAGTTTGGAATCCAATCAAACCCAGTGGGAGCTCTCGTTAAAGGCCAGCCTCTGATGGGAATTTTGACATGTGCTGTGAATATAAAGAGTTTCTGTTCAGGAGATCCCAGTATGGTTTCTGTTCCTTTCCCTAGAGGAGAGGTAACATGGCCAGTTCCAGTTTTTCTGACACATCACAGGTTGTTATCACAGACAGTGATACAGGTGGGAATCAGCCTCATGCTTTCATTTAGAGATCGTAAATTTTCAAGCCAGGAGTATTTAATGATCATACTCTTCTGGACCCTTCTTCAATTGTAATTGTACTGTTGAACTACTCTATAATTGTACAGCGCCTTGATTATTGAGTGCAGTCTTGGTCTCCTTATCTGACGTAAGATATGGTTACTATGGAAGAAGTACAACAGAGACTTACTGGACTGATTCTGTAAAGGCAGGATAAATAAATGAAGAGAGATTGAATCAATAGAGTTTAGAAGAATGAGAGAGAATCTCATCAAAACCAACAAAATTCTAACCGGAGTATACAGATTATATGCAGAAAGGATGTTCCCAGTGGTAAAAAAATCTGTGACCTTTAAGAATTTAAAATTAAGATGAATATTTTATTTTTCTATCTGAGTTAACCTATAAACCATAACCATAAGACATAGGAGCAGAGTTAGGACATTTGGCCTACTGAGTCTGATCAAGGCTGATTTATTATCCTTCTCAACCCCATTCTCCTGCCTTCTCCCTATAACCTTTGACTCCCTTACGAATCAACAACCTTAAAAATACCCAATGGCTTGATTGTTTGGTCTACGCAGCAGTCTGTCACAATGAACTCCACAGATTCACCACCCTCTGGCCAAAGAAGTTCCTCCTTATCTCTGTTCTAAAGGGACATCCCATTCTGTGCCCTCTGGCTCCAGACTCTCCCTCTGTTGAAAATATTCTCTTCATGTTGACTTCATCTAGGCATTTCAAAAAAACTCTTGATATTTCTAAGCTCAAGTGAGTACAGGCCCAGAGCAATCAAATGCTCCTCACACATTAATTTTTAAAGCAGGAGAATGGGATTGAGAGACAAAATGAATCAGCCATAGTTGAATAGCACAGCAGACTAGATGGGCAGAATAACCTATTTCTGCTTCTATGTGTTATGGGCATCTAGTATTCTATACTTTTGGCTCAGTGACACAGTGTCTGCTCTCTCCTGTGAAGCACACTTGTATGAATTACTATTTTAAACAAGTCATGTACAGTTGAAGTCAGAAGTTTACACACACCTTAGCCAAATACATTTAAACTCAGTTTTTCACAATTCCTGACATTTAATCCTTGAAAACATTCCCTGTCAATTAGGATCACTATTTCTTTCATCACTTTCCCAGTTTGTCAGAAGTTTACATATAAATCACAATAAAGGCATCTGTTAGTCTTGCGAGACCATGGATCTGCGCCTGGAAAGTCTTCACTCTCCAGGGTGCTGGCCTGGGCAAGGTTGTATGGAATACCAGCAGTTGCCCATGCTGCAAGTCTCCCCTCTCCACAACACCAATGTTGTCCAAGGGAAGGACATTAGGACCCATACAGCTTGGCACCAGTGTTGTCGCAGAGCAATGTGTGATTAAGTGCCTTGCTCAAGGACACAACACGTTCCCTTGGCTGGGGCTCAAACTCGCGACCTTCAGGTAGCTAGTCCAATGCCTTAACCACTTGGCCATGTGCATATACTTTGTTAGTATTTGGTAGCATTGCCTTTAAATTGTTTAACTTGGGTCAAACGTTTTGGATGGCCTTCCACAAGCTTCTCACAGTAAGTTGCTGGAATTTTGTTCCCTTCCTCCAGACAGAACTGATGTAACTGAGTCAGGTTTGTAGGCCTCCTTGCTCACACACGCTTTTTCAGTTCTGCCCGCAAATTTTCTGTCAGATTGAGGTCAGAAAATGATGTCATGTCTGGTTCATCCTTGGGAGCAATTTCCAAACGCCTGAAGGTACCACGTTCATCTGTACAAACAATAGTACGCAAGTATAAACACCATGGGACCATGCAGCCGTCATACCACTCAGGAAGGAGATGCATTCTGTCTCCTGGAGATAAATGTACTTTGGTGCGAAAAGTGCAAATCAATCCCAGAACAACAGCAAAGGACCTTGTGAAGATGCTGGAGGAAACAGGTAGACAAGTATCTATATCCACAGTAAAACAAGTCCTATATCGACATAACATGAAAGGCTGCTCAGCAAGGAAGAAGCCACTGCTCCAAAACTGCCATTAAAAAGCCAGACTACAGTTTGCAAGTGCACACGGGGACAAAGATCTTACTTTTTGGAGAAATGTCCTCTGGTCTGATGAAACAAAAATTGAATTGTTTGGCCATAATGACCATCGTTATGTTTGGAGGAAAAAGGGTGAGGCTTGCAAGCTGAAGAACACCATCCCAACCGTGAAGCATGGGGGCGGCAGCTTCATGTTGTGGGGGTGCTTTGCTGCAGGAGGGACTGGTGCACTTCACAAAATAGATGGCATCATGAGGAAGGAAAATTATGTGGACATATTGAAGCAACATCTCAAGACATCAACCAGGAAGTTAAAGCTCGGTCGCAAATTGGTCTTCCAAATGGACATTGACCCCAATCATACCTCCAAGTTGTGGCAATATTGCTTAAGGACAACAAAATCAAGGTATTGGAGTGGCCATCACACAGCCCTGACCTCAATCTGATAGAAAATTTGTGGGCAGAATTGAAAAAGCATGTGTGAGCAAGGAGGCCAACAAACCTGACTCAGTTACACCAGTTCTGTCTGGAGGAATGGAACAAAGTTCCAGCAACTTACTGTGAGAAGCTTGTGGAAGGCTACCCAAAATGTTTGACCCAAGTTAAACAATTTAAAGGCAATGCTACCAAATATGAACAAAGTGTATGTAAACTTCTGACCCACTGGGAAAGTGATGAAAGAAATAAAAGCTGAAATAAATCATTCTCTCTACTATTATTCTGACATTTCACATTCTTAAAATAAAGTAGTGATCCTAACTGACCTAAGACAGGAAATGTTTTCTAGGATTAAATGTCAGGAATTGTGAAACACTGTGTTTAGTTGTACTTGGCTAAGGTGTATATAAACCTCTGACTTCAACTGTGAGTGTAAGTTGTTATTGTCAGATAACCATCCCAAGGGTTATGATTTGCCATTATCCTTGAGTACCTCAGTTAAGGAAATGATAAGTCAAAAACACAGCCGTCTGCACAGCCATCTCCAACTCCTCCTATCCCATTCAGTATATTTAAAGTGGAGGCTGATAGATTCTTGATTAGTATGAACATCAAAGGCTATGGGGAGAAGGCAGGAGAATGGGGTTGAGAGGAATAATAAATCAGCCATGATCAAACGGCGAAGAACACTCAATGAATGAATGGTCTAATTCTGCTTCTTTGTCTTATGGCATTAAATATTTAAAAATTTCACTATTTCAGAACATGTGACAATAATAAACCAATTTACCAATTTAAAGGAAAGAGTTCCATCCTATTTGTTCCATCGTCCCTTCTCTATAATGCGTCTGCTCAGCCACTTCTTTCCGAGCAAAAACTACAATAGATTTTCCCTAGTCTTTCCTCATAGCTCACATTTTCCAGTCCTCATAACCTTGTATATCTCCTCTGCATCTGCTTCAATGTAATCACATCGCTCACATGATGTGGTAACCAGAATTGAACATGGAACTCAAACGGTGGTTTAACTAGTGTTGTATATAGCATAGTTGGAATATCTTCAACTGTGCCTTGGTTAGTAAACAGGACTGATGTTCATACCTTCTTAACCAACTTATTGACTATTTTTGTTATGTTTAAGTCATACGCTCCACATTTGAACTTGCACTCCAAGATTCCCTTGTTCCAGCACGCCACTTGATAACCTCCCATCTTTTGCCTTGCTGCACTTTCCCAAGTTTATTGCTTTATACTTCATTGGATTAAATCCTATTTACATTTCTCTCCTCAAAAGACCACTTACCCTTAATCTTCTTGCAATCGGAAACTTTCTGCATCATTTCAACTACATGGACAATTTTTGTTTCACTTGCCATGGTGGGGTTTGGGCCCAGAACAAGTGTACATAAGGTCAATGTAACACATAATGAAGGATCAACTTTATTCACCAAATACATTTCCATGTATTAGGAATTTTGATGTGGTGTGTTGGTGTGACATGCAACAAGAAATAACAATCAACGATTATAAAAATAAAGAATTATATTAAAAATCAATTTAGATATTAAAGTATGGATATGGAATAAAAGGTGGAAAAAATACATAAATACCGTGATATGATGTACTAAAAGGGTAGTCCAAATTCAATATTCCCTCCCAATATCCAGAGACAGGGTTAATTTAACATGCTGAAACTGAGTTTGATGGATTTTTCTGAGGTAAGTTTGCAAAACTATATCCAACCAAAGGTTAGTAGGTACAAAAGAAGTTGAGTTATAGATCAGCTATCATCCAATTGGCTAAAAAACTTGCGTCTTTTCCTGCACAACTTGCCCTGATTTGGGTTTAATTTGACTGGAGAGTTACAGAGAGAAAGGAAAAACTGAAGGAACTGGCACAAAAAAAACATTGGCAGAACTGATTTCCAGCAGATTAGTGAGATCTGCTTTTTCGAAAACCTGGTCTGGCAACTGATATTTAAAACCCAAACCACTGTGTGGAGGGGACAAGCTCGCAGGCAACATGAGGCAAGAAGCGTGTGAAGATTACCCCTGGTATCTCGGGCAAAACCTTTGGATTGATACAGAGTGAAGTGCAGCTGTAGCTTTTCGAGGATTTCTGGCAGAGATGGACGTCTGGCAGTTAAGCAATGTCAGCCCCTCTGGTACTGGCTAAGTTACGATACTGCAGCAGACTGACATTCAAGCTGTGGCTCTTTGCTCCACAATTAAATTCAAGCAAAGTGCACTTGAAAATAGAAACTACACTCAGTGGCCACTTTATTAGGTACCTCCTGTACCTAATAAAGTGGCCACAGAATGTATGCTTGTGGTCTTCTGCTGCTGCAGCCCATCCACTTCAAGGTGTTGGGCATTAAGAGATGCTCTTCTGCACACCACGGTTGCAGCAGTTGGTTATTTGAATTGGCTTGTTTATTTATCGATTGATTGAGATACAGCGCGGAGTAGGCCCTTTGGGCTGTGCTGCCCAGCAGCTCCTAATTTAACCTTAGCCTAATCATGGGACAACTTACAATGGCCAATTAACCTATCAACTGGTACATCTTTGGACTGTGGGAGGAAACCCACCCAGTCACCGGGAGAATGCACAAAAACTCCTTACAGACAGCAACATGAGTTACTGTCGCCTTTCTGTCAGCTAGAACCAGTCTGGCTATTTTCCTTTGACCTCTTTCAGTAACAAGGCCTTTTCACCCAGAAATCTGTTGCTCATTGGATGTTTTTTTGTTTTTTCCACCATTTTCTGTAAAGTCTAGAGATAGTTGTACCTGAAAATCCCAGGAGATTTTGAAGTCTTAATACCGCCCTGTCTGGCATCAACAATCACTCTACAGTCAAAGTTACTTCGATCACATTTCTTCCCCATTCTGATGTTTGGTTTGATCAACTGAAACTCCTGACCACGTCTGCTTTTATGTGTTGCTCCCACATTACTGGCTGATTAGATAGTTGACGAGCAGGTATATCGGTGTATCTGATAAAGTGGCTACTGAGTACACATTCATCTGCTACTATGTAAAAAGTATAAATCTGGATAGGATTTTGATTAACATTTCTTTATCCTGTTTAAACAACAACTTCTATTTATGCACTGACTCTAATGGAGAAAAATCACACAGGGCAAAGCTTAAGGGTCTGTTTCAAGCTGTATGACTCTGTGACTTAATGGAAGAATTCTGACACAACCTGCAGTAGGGGACATTGGAGAGGTGATGAACTGCTGGGTCACAGAGCTCAGATTTGAGGTAGCTTAAATGAAGATGCAGTGTTGGAGACATTTCAATTGGGAATTAGAAAGATTAGGATCCAGCTGTCAAAGATGGTCGGGAGGGAAGGAATGGGGTGCACAAGAAACCAGAGATGGAGAAATATCATATTGTTAGAGGACTGTGGATTCAGAGGAAGTTAGGGAAATATGAAGGCAATGGATGAATTTGAACACAAGGATGTTCAGCTCAGGTGGACTTTTGTCAATACAGGTCAATGAACTCAGAAGTGATGAACCATCAGAACTCGATGGGAATAATTACAAAAAGTTAATTGGTTTGCTTATTTTATAGACAAAGCTTCTCTTGTTTAAACATTTGTAAACCTTAGTTTGATGAAATGTGACTCTAGCCAATTTCTTGACAAAATGACACATTTTATACCAGGTTGATTCATCATTATTTAACATGAACTTTATCAACTTAATATGGTCACTAAAATGATGGAATGAAAGAACAATCCTGTGACACTTTCATGGGTGAAAACATAAGGATGTCTGATGGTTCAGTTGTTGCCAGTCTACCTGAGTGAACTAACTCTTCTAGACCTCCACCTGAACCTTCAGCTCTGATCCTTTATGCACACTGTGCTTAACAATATCTGCTGCCAGGGCTGTGCTTCAGGTGCTACAATTGGACTTCAGTCCCATTCAGCAAGAGCTAGGAGGTTTTTCGCCAGGATTCTGTTCCTGCAATCAAGGTCCACTAATAGAACAGGCTGGCATGTGGTGCATTTGCGTTCAGGCATGAAAGTTGGACAAGGCAAGTTCTTCCTGCCAAACTTCCTTCCAGAGCTGAACAAATTACTGATACTCAATTTAGTATTGGAGACATTGTCAGAGCTCAAACAATTGAAAGGTTTGTGTACTTTGTTCTTGATATTCACTGATTTTGATATTTGTGACAATCTGGAGCTTTGCCAAGGGTTAGTATTGTCTCGTTGGTAGATAGGTGCCAGAAACAAGAACATGAAGATCATTTAGTAGTTGTAACTTGAGATGTATGAAAATGAAGGAGACAGCTGTTAAACTTTATGATGTTTTTATCATCACCTGCCATGTGTTCAATCCACACAACCTGTGAAAGTATAAACTGGAATAGCTGAAGGAGGACATTGCATTTTTGAAATGACACCACTCTTTCACATACCACACATCTTCTGAGATTTGGCAATTCCTATATAGTCCACGAGAAAACTGTTTTCAACTGCATACGCCAAAATGCCCAATACAGTTGTGGCACTTGCTCTTCTTGACTTACGTTAAATCTCAGAGATGTGAATGGAACTAGATTTGCTATCCTCAAGAAAAAGTTCTAATGAGCACTTAAGTACCTGCGTTTGAGGATAAACTTTTCGTCGACTGTTTCTGGGCTATGGACCAAAGAAAAGCCTAGTCGAACTCTCTTCTCTTTAAAGCAATAGATCACTGCTTGACACTGACTTGGTTCACAACGATGGCACAGTAGGAAGAGGCTGCTTTGCTTCAGCACCAGATGCCTTGCTGACAGGCATGTCATGACCTTAATTTCTATTTTGATATTAAAAGATTTATTTATCTATAGAGAGGAGAATTCATCAAAAAACAGGACTTCAGGCTCAGCTCTGAAACTGGCCCGAAAACGTAAATTTTGCTTGTGGGTATCGTTGGCACAGACTGATTGACATACTTTGTGTCATCCTGTCAAAACTGTATCGCAGTGAAATGTTACGCTGACATTTCAAATTCAAGCTGAGGAAAGTGACAGCTGGACGTAATAAAGAGATAGAGTTGATCCAAAAAGGGAGGCTGAGATGGAGCTGTGCATTCACAAATGACCTTTATATTCATGAAAAGCTCAAGTCTCAGCAGAGCTCCCCTGCAATTTACATCCGAACATATCTTTAATTTATCATGAGGGGCAAACTAACCTGACAGGATAAGCCAGTAATCTATTCTGAGTCCTCTGCAACATAAAGTGCCAAGCACAATATTAGTCCCACTCGCAGGCGCGAGCTGCTTGTCTTAACACAAACAGCACTTAGCACTTGTCCTGAGAAACAGAATGCTGGAGGAATGCAGCAGGTCAGGCAGCATTTATGGAGGGGATTATAGAGCTGACGTTTCAGGAAGAGACCCTTCACCAAGACTGGAAAGGAAAGGGGAGGGAAGCCACAATAAGAAGGTGGGGGGGGGGGAGAGGAGGGAGTTCAAGCTAGAAAGTGATAGGTGTAACCAGGTGAGGGAGGAAGGTAGGTGGGTGAAGGAGGGAATGAAGTGACAGGCTGGGAGATGTTATTTGGTAAAGATAAAAGGCCGAAGAAATCTGACAGGAGAGGAGAGTGGAGTATGGGAAAAGGAAGGAGCAGCAGCATCAGAGAGAGGTGATAGACGGGTGGGGAGAAGAGAAGGGGTAAGAGGGAGCCAGAGGGAATGGGAAAAGAGATAAGGGGAAATGGGAGGAAACATCACTTGTCCCGTCTAACTCATCACTGACATTTTTCAACACTTTGATCTTCGCATTACAAAAGCTGTTTGGTTGGCTTTCGTCTGTCTCGTAGGACAATGAGTGAGGATCATCATCATCACAAGCCTGGGTGGAAGGTATGGCCAGTTGTCAAGATCCTCTTCTCGGCCTCACCAGTGTAGTCCAAAGGAAAGCTTAAGAAGCAATACGTTTGGCTGCAGGAAGTGCTGGAAGGATGTTCAGCGATGTCCAGCCACCTTAGGGGCTCCATTCCTGATTTACTCCCATAGTCTTTGTCTCTCCTGAGGTTGCTCACATGGCAACCCATATCCGGGGATCTGGTTCACGAGCACCAGGGTGTGTCCACACACTGGGGGGCCTGTGTGTTATGTGTGCAGGGGTCAGAGCTCCTCCTCGTCCTCCATAGTTGAACCTGTCCAAAAAGGGGTGCGATTTCTGTGCGTTGCCAGCGAGGAGTTACTACATGAGGCCTACTGTTGGAGAGGCTATGTACTGGCAGGGAGATACTTGCACATTCAGCTCTCCTTTTTGCAAGACTGCTAGCTAGCAGTGGAAGCTGAAAGTGAGAGCGACAAGCACTATCCATTATCATACCACACTAGACATATCATAACAACCACTTATTATTACAAAAGTAAACCATGTAAGTAAATTAAATACCTTGCTTAGGTATTGGTCCATGGCGTAAAAAAAGATTGGGAACCCCTGTTGTAAATGAAAGTGAATGAAACGTTCACAAATAATGTTTTACATTGTTTCCTTGGTGACAGCAGTACCTGCTCCAGGCTTCAGTCTATGAAGGTGGGACACATTTTAGTTACCACCCGAAATGAATCTCAGTACCTTTGCAAATTTAAAAAAATCTTCAGTTGCTGGAAATAAAGTCAGAGAGACATAAGGCACAGAAATAAGCCTTTTGGTCCAATTGTTCCATGCGACTAAGATGTTTATCTGAGTTAGTCCCATTTGCCTGTACTTGTTCCATTTCCCCCTAGGCCTTTCCTATCCATGAACCTGTCTAAATGTCTTCTAAATATTGTATTATACTTGCCTCTATAGCTTCCTCCGGCAGCTTGTTTCATACAGTATTTCTCTTTCCTAGGACGCTGCCTGACCCGCTGAGTATTTCAAGCATTTTCCGTCTTTATCTCAGTTCATTTTCTCCTGGTATTCTCCAACTAGCACTGAGGCTGAACATTAAATTTGACACAGGAAATTCTCAGAGGGACCTGGTGGATAACAGTGCACAAAAAAATGGAAGGAACAGAAAAGTTTCTTGAGCAGAAGTCCATTTTTGAAGGTTTAGGTTAAAATAGTTGGCAGGATAGAAAGGAGTGGAGTCTGCTATCTGTTTATAAAACTGTTTCTGTTAGCAGGAAGGTCGGTGAATCAGTAAACTGGTTTATAATTGGCACAGTAGCGTATTGGTTAGCACAACGCTTTGCAGTACCAGCGAACTGGGTTCAATTCCCACCACTACCTGTAAGGAGTTTGTACGTTTTCCCTGTAACAGTGTGGGTTTCCTCCAGGTGCTCCAGTTTCCTCCCATGGTCCAAAGACATACCAGTTGGGAGGTTAATTGGTAATTGTAGATTGTCCCTTGATTAGGCTCTGGTTGAATCAGGGGATGCTGGGCAGCATTACTCGACTCCACACTATCTCTCAATAAAAAAAATGTAACTGGAAGCGGTCAGAACAACTAGGAGGCAGATTGGGGATATATTTATGCAGGGGATTATGACTTTTAATACACTACTAAAGGGAAGGTGAAAGCAAATTTAGTCAGAATGTTTGAAAATAAATTGGATAAATACTTGATAATAAAGAGCTACCAAGAACTATCAGGGAAGGGGAGGACATAGAATGACTCCTTCAAAGAGCTTCCACAAACACAGTTGTTGAAGTGGCCTTATTGTATATTCTTGCTGGTCACTCATGTATCACCTCAAAGACAAAAGTGGGTAAGTGATCCCAATATTTCAGTCTTAACATCTCTCACATTCAAGGACATTGCCAATTAAAGCATAACAGACTCTCCAGGAGTGAGCTTCAAAATTGTGCTGGGAATTGAAGCTGATTAATGTTTTATTAGGCTGGATTTATCTTATAAGTGGCATCTCTCCAAATGGGAGCCAATTCAACTTCAGCCTGCTCTAAGTTCTATATGTGTGATGAAAGGTATTTGGCTTGAGAAATTGGAAACTCCACCATGAAAACAATCAGAAGGCTTGGTGACTAGGTGGAAATCAATGCTTTCAATACTAACTCAAACTACCTCAATACCTCAAGTTCTGTTTCTCTAAGCAGGGCTGTGGATGAAGGAGGCATAGTGTTCACCACACTCCCCACTAGTGATCAGTGTAATGGACTCAGTTGGCTTGGATATACTCTGCCCATAATACCAGAAACATGTGTGTGTGTTCCTCTCCACAAGTGGTCAAATTTACACTACCGTGCATTCTCCTGCTTCTGACATGTGCATGGAAACAGCCCCATCACCCCAACACACCCATCCCAAAAAAAGTGCCCCTCTAAGATAGTCTCTTTTTACCACACTTGACCCATATCCCCCTAAACCTTTTCTATCCATGCACCTGTCCAAATGCCTTTTATGTTACTGTACCTGCCTAAACCCCCTTCTCTGGCAGCTCATTCCATCTATGTATCATCCTCTGTGAAAATGTGCCCTGTAAATGTTTTCCACTGTTGAAGGCCTTTGCCTTTGAGTTCTTGATTCCTCAATTATACGAAAGAGGCTGTATGCATTCACCCTACCTATGCCCCTCATGATTTTACACAAGTTCACTCCTCAGTCTCCTTTGCACGTAAGTATAAAATTCCAGCCTATTCAATATTTCCTACAACTCAGTCCCTCGAGTTATCGAGTGTATCCTGTAAATCTTTTTCACATTCCTTCCAAGTTAGTGCATCTTTCCGACAGCCAGGTGACCTGAAAACAACAAATTTCATGACATGTGATAATAAACCTGATTCGGGTTCTGTCGCACCAAGGGACGGCTGCACAACTGGAGGCAGTATCAGATGCAACATGAAATGGCACCTCCCTCCTCAGGAGCACACCAAAATCTAGTGCAAGGAGCGCACCTCCTCCAAAATTACCTACCCACCCACCCTGACAAGCACCTGCTGCTGCAGAGGCTGTGAGTCCCACATGAGGCCATGAGGCATACAAGGTATTATGCATTCGGCCCATCGAGTCTGCTCCACCATTCCATCATGGCTGATTTATTATCCCGCTTAACCCCATTCTCATGCTGTTTACTGCATAAATTTTGACACCCTTACTAATTAAGAACCTATCAACCTCCACTTTAAGTATACCGAATGACCTGGCTGAGCAATGAATTCCACAGTTTCTCAACCGTCTGACTAAAGAAATTCATCCTCACCTCTATTCTAAAGGGACGTCCTACTATCTTGAAGCTGTTCCCTCTGGTCCTAGGCTCCCCCACTGTAGGAACCATCCCCCTCTCCACATTGGACACATCACCTCAGAACCACCTAAGCCTGAGTGGAAGTAAGTCATTCTGAAGCCTAATATAGATTACTGCATTTCCTACTTTAGAACAGTGATTGTACTTCAAAAGCTTTGAGACAGCCCGAAGTCATGAAAGGTGGTGTTTAGATACAATTTGCTCCTTTCCTTCTCAGAGACACCAGACAAGCTTATGTTTTACCCAGAAGACGACACCTCTGGCAGTGTAATGAAATAAACTGATAGCCTGGATTACATGCTCAAATCCTTCGAACCCACAAATGACAGTGCTACACAGATCTACTGCAGATTATTCTGTACGAATTGATTGGAAAACGACTGATTAGACTGCTTAATTGCAAAATTTCAATTTATAATCTTATGTAAGAGTTTGACCCAGAAAGCAGACTATTCTAAATTGTCTAAATAGCACAGATTCATTTAAAATGATGCTTTTGCTCTTATCTATCTTCATCCTGCCTTTATTTTCCTTTCCCTGCGGATGAATAACCCACTTTACATAGGCTCTTCCTTTTCATTGCTGGTCTGTCTGGTGCCCAAAAGTTCTCAGCCTTCTACAAATATTTTTAAAATGTTATAATGGGATACATGCTAAAGTCATTATTTCAATGATTTTGCATATTTTCTGATTGCACTACAATGTTAAAATTCCTCCTGAAACAGAAGATTAAATAAATTAGGCAAGGGATAAATAGTCCGCTAAATTTGTTGTGGATTAATTCTGCAGGATATAGCATCAACACAACCACCTGTGGCATTCCTTGTGGCAAGAATTTGTTTTTTCTGTGCGCAGAGCCGACTAATGCTACAGAATCAGGGCCAGATATCGAATGATCTGTCACCTTTCGATATTTAATCCAACCATTGATGCCACCGAAAGGATGCTGAAAGGCATCAAGATGCATGAATTTTGACCTCAAAACTCACAAAAGACAACATGAACGATTCATCTTTTTGACCTTTGCTTCAGCTGCCTGTGTATTAATGCAACTGGTAGGAAATATTAAAAACAGTCTTTCTTAAATTTGGGTCTGTAGGATGATCAATTCCACAGGAGCAAATTACGAGGACACAGCCTAGGGACTCTGACAATCTCTTATATATGCGTAAGGAGTCCTCTGCCTTAATCTATACTGGGAGATAAATTGCACTCACTTGCTCATAAGTGGAAAATTAATCTGGTTATTGTATCAAGAAACAGGACTCTACTGAATTAAAGTGAACAAGAAAATCAAGCATATGTCCCGCCATCCACTGCAAGTCATTCAAAGGTGGGAATCAACCTCAGCAGCAACTACTGTATCTTGAGAGGCAATATCAGAACAATGTACATTGAGCCTCATGCAAGGCAACCAACAGGCAATCTCAATGGATTGACAGGCAGCTTTCTTACAAAAAGACCTTTAAAAACTCTGCAGACAACAGCCTGTGTGAACATTGCGCATTTTACAACCTGATGATTCACTGTGCCACTGCAGATAATCCCTATAGGGGATGTAGCAAATAATAAATTATTAAACAGTTCTGCCCAAGAACATCAGCATTGGCCACTACAAAGGCTTGGCATGTCCTGTCAAATGCAAAAGCATCTGTGATTCTTGGAAGAGGTACTGGAACTGAGGAGCAGCTGGCTGGGCAGTGTCACCTGGGATGCCCTCACCACTGTCTGTCATCTCCAAACATGATGCCAATATTATCTGTAAAACATCAAGCCCAGGTGCTGGACATGGTTCATGCCCCTTCTTGCTGATCCTTCAAACTGCTTTATAAAATGACTTTCACAAACATTTGCATGTGAAAGGAATTTGCAGACTGAACAAAAAAAAGTACACAAAACCTCGCAAGAAATGATAAACTACAGTATTCTAAAGACCTCTACTTATTTGGGCTGTTTATCCATTTGGCTTTTGACTGCTGAAAATTTACCCAAGGTTGACATGGACACCTTATTGCATTATGCTCCCAAAATTTATTAAACTGAGTTCAATTGAACTACATTTTGGAGTTGGAGGGGAATTACACAGCTACTGACCAGCAGTGAATTTCCGGATATGCTAGTTTTAGAACAACATCAACTTCAAATTCAATTGTCTTGAAATTCAGCCCTGGTTGGTTTTGCTGAACACGCCATTTAGTGAAATGTCCTCTGGCCTTCAAAGCTGATTTCACTAATCTCAACAGAATTAATGCTAGAGGTAGACCAAAGAACTGATTGTGGACTTCAAAACAAGGGAACACACACCAATCCTCAGAGAGGGATCAGAAGTGGAAAGAGTGAGCAGTTTCAAGTTTCTGGGAGTGAACATCTCTGAGGATCTATCCTGGGCCCAGCATATCGAGACAACTATAAAGGAGGCACGACAGTGGCTGCATAATTTTCATTAGGAATTTGAAGAGATTTGGTATGTCACCAAAAACACTCACAAATTTCTACAGATGTACTATGGAGAACATTATAACTGGGTGCATCACTGTTTGGTGTGCGGGGCTGGGGGAGGGGTTGCTACCGCACAGGATCAAAAGGAGCTGAAGAAAGTTTGTAAACTCTGTCTACTCCATTGTGGGCACTAGCCTCTGTTAGATCCAGGACATCTTCAAGGAGTGATGCCTCAAAAAGGCAGCATCCATCATTAAGGATCCCCAGCACGCAGGACAGGCCCTCTTCTCATTGTTACTATCAGAAAGCAGGTACAGAAGCCTGAAGGCACACACTCAGCACTTCAGTAACAGCTTCTTCCCCTCTGCCATCTGATTTCTGAATAGACATTGAACCCATGAACTCTACCACACTACTTTTTTTTTGCACTACTTATTTAATTTAACTATTTTATGTAATTACTGTAACCATTTTACCATAATTCAGTTTTATTATTATTTTGTATTACATTATACTGCTGCGGCACAAACAACAAATTTCACGACATATGTTGGTGATATTAAACCTAATTCTGATTCTGATTTCGGAAGTGTCCAGATGAGCATTTGAATTGTCTAGGCATTGAAGGCTATGGACCAAATGCTGGGAAATGGGATTAATTCAGAATCGTCGCTTGGATTTCCAGCATCTGCGGATTTTCCCTTGTTTGTAATTCAGAATGGTACCCACTGATCATTGTGGATCAGTTGGACCAGATGGCCTGATTCCACACTGCACCAGTCCGAAAATGATGGGAATATTACATTAAAACCAATGCACTTTTTAAATCTTGTAGGTTTATTTAGGGACAAGTTATCTGACCCAGCAAATGGATTGATACTATTTCCCCTTTATGAAGCATTTTTCTCTGACCTGCCTTCACACAAAGAAAATTATATCATTTACAATCTGTTTGAGTCTTCCACATCATCGAGGATATCTTCAAGAGGTGATGCCTCTAGAAGGTGGCATCTATCATTAAGGACCTCACCACCTGGGACATGCCCTCCTCTCATTACTACCAGCAGGGAGGTGGGATAGGAGTCTAAAAACCCATTCAATGATTCAGAAACAGCTTTTTTCCCCCTGCCATCAGATTTCTGCAAGGTCCAAAAACACATAAACACTACTTTGTTATTCCTTTTTTTTTGTAATTTACAATAATTTTACTGCTGCTGTAAAGCAAGAAAATTCACACCATATAAGACAATGATAAAATGGGTGATTCTGATTCTGATTCCAGATAGATGATCTCTGCCTGGAACACTGACTGTCCATTTCCCCCAACGGATGCTCCCTGACTTGTTGGGTTCCTCCAGCATGTTGTTTGTTGCTGTTTATTTCCAATCAGTTTGCATAAACTTGGGGAGAACTCCAGTGTCTTTGAATAATGTTTACTTGCAAACCAATAAAGTGGCAAATTTGGGTATGAGTGAATCAATTTATCAACCTAGCATAATTTATGATGAGTGCTTCACAAAATCTCACAGTAATTGACATGATATACATAAGTACTTAAAAATATAACAATTCTGTAAAGTTTGTACACTTTGCCAATTGAAGGAGTTTTCTTAGTAAGTAATATTGCACGTATGAAAGCTCATATCGATAACTTGAGAGCAATGCATAGAGCATTTTGCTGTTCTGTGGAGTGATAAAATCAATACCAAGTATGATTAGTACAGTCTCAATAATATTTCAGAACAAGGCATGTAAATGCGATCTGTTAAAAAATTTAAGTATACTGTTACAATAATTAGAGATTCCAGTAACACTATATACAAATGCTTTTCATTACCTTGCTGCAGTGTAAGAATTGGGTGTTTGGCACTGATGGCTATATTGGGAGGTGGTTACATCACCAAAGGTTGTTCTCTGCTGGGGAGGGCTGAGGAGGCTAACTATGTAAGACAGAGATTGATGGTGTTTTAGAGATTAGGAGAGTCAAGGGAAATTCGGTTATCGAAAGAAGGTCAAAAAATAGGAACAGGAGCAAAGTCAATCGGCCCCTCGGGCCCGTGTCACCTTTCAATTACATCATGGCTGAGCAAACCCAGGCTCCGCACCACACCTGGGCTAGTTCCCCATAGGCTTCAATTGCCTGATTTTTCAACGAGGTACTGCATTGTGCAAAAGTCTTAAGCTCATATATATTGCACGAGAGCATAAGACTTTTGCACAGTACTGCAGTAATTTATGTATTGCACTGTACAGCTGTGGAAGATAATATAAAATTCATGACATACGAGAGTGATGATAAACTTGATTCTGATATGGGTCTCTATTGTGGACAGAGTGGAAAGGGGGCAGGGAGAGGGGAAGCATGATTAGGAAAAGGGGGACGGAGCGGGAAGCTTAATAGTGTAAAGAAGCAAAAAAATGCACTATCTCCTCAGCTGAGCTAATGGTCTATCCATAAAATTCATGAGACGATAAAACTCATGGCACCTGGAGTAAGGGAAGACAACCAACAAAATATCAGAGCATGTCTATTCCACACTCTTGGCCTTTAAACCTAGAGCAGGGCTTAGAGTATATTTCCAGTTACTGCCTAAGTTCCACAAAGAGGCAAACCCACCAAAGATAGTTTGTGCATTTAATTTGAGAAATTTGTAGTTATGCATTTTGGGTCACAACATATCCATCTCTAAACAAAATGAAGCACTGACCATCATGGCTCCATTCACATATCCATTTCTGCATCTTACTTGAGTGCAGTTCACTCTGTCAATCCAGCTCATGGTGAACTCAGCTAGCCCAGGGGGTGAGGTTTAGATACAAGAGATGTCATTAGTTCCCTTGCAAGTGCCTCATCATGCTTTCTACATTGTATTTGCTCCTCATCCATATCCTGCCTTTGTATAAATGGAAACAAAAAAAAAACCTAACCGAGATACGCTACAGGAACACAACAATTTATTTATTTATTTATTGATTGATTGACTGATTGAGATTCAGCACGGAGTACTTGTATGACTTTCTGGTCCTTCGAGCCACGCTGCCTAGCAATCCCCCAATCTAATGCTCACCTCATCACTGGGCAACTTACAATGGCCACGAAGTCTACCAACTGGCACAACTTTGGTCTGTGGGAGGAACCCGGAGAAGCACCCGGAGGAGACACACGTGGTCACAGGAAAAACAAACAAGCTCCTTACAGGCAGTGGCAGGAATTGAACCCAATTTGCCAGTGCTGTAAAGTATTGTGCTAACCACTACGCTACTGTGCTGTCCCAAATAGCTAGTGTACCTGAGACTTTTACACAGTGCTGTGTATTGGTTAAAATAGGAAGGTGGTGGGAAACAGAAATTAGAGTGCTTAGCTTTGTATTATCTCAGTAGTATTTGGTAACTAGGAAACATAAAATATAGTACTGTGCAAAAGTATTAGGCACCCTTCTATATACACAGTATGTGCCTAGGAGTTTTGCACAGTACTGTTCATGGTTACTATTAACTGATTTAATCACTCTGCTTAATGAACAAAACCATTTTTGCACACAACACAAAATAAAATTTCAAAAATTAAAGACGTCTATTCAGGTAACAGCTGATCATCTGCTTCACTGTTCCCTTTTATAAATCGCACAACCTATTGCAGGAAGATTTATTTTTTGCTCTTGTGATTTCTGTTAGCTGGACATTGGTCAGGCTGTACCTCTCCTCCAGTGGAATAACCTTCACAGCTATTGAAATGATCAACAGAGGAATAAGTTCATAGTACATACATGTCAACATTTACTACCCTGAGATTCATTTTCTTGCGAGCATTCACAAGAGATACATAGAAACACAATAGAATCTGTGATAAACTATATGCAAAGATGGACAGACAACCAATGTGCAAAAGAAGACAAACTGAGCAAATACTAAAAAAAAACAAATAATAATAATAAATAATATTGAGGACATGAGTTGTAGAGTCCAAGAAAGTGAGTCCATAGGGTGTGGAACCAGTTCATTGTTGAGGTAAGTGAAGCTATCCATGCTGGTTCAGGAGCTCGATGGTTGTAGGGTAATAACTGCTGTGGAAAGAAGTTTATTAGTCATACTTCCCTCATTGTCACCTTCACCAGATAAGGACTTGCTATAAAATATGCCCATGTTGCACAAACAGCAACCCACAAACCCATGAACTCTGTTACCAAAGTAGCAGCAGTGTGGATATACTATTCGCCTGCAAATTGCCCTCCAAGTCACATACCAACTTGACTACAAAATACAGCACTTTTCCTTCATCATTAATCCCGAAATGATATAGTACCAACTATACTGCAGTGAGATAAATATGACGGTCAATAATAGCTAACAGTGTTCAGGAAGTCTGTGACATTAAAATAAATCTATGCTTCTGTGAAACATAAGCTGAACATTTGCCAAACAGTCCTCCAAGTTTACTTGGGAATGAAGAGAACAGGAAGAATCTAATCAGTCTTTTGAAAAACAAGAAATGGCAAATACTGGAAAAGTAAATGGCAGAAATATTCAACTAGTCAGGCAGCAACAGAGAGAGAAAGTTGGACTTCCATTGCTGGTGAAGATGATGGAACTAGTTGACTTTTAAAGCCGAAAACAAACTGAAAAGAACTCAGTGGATCAGCCCAGATGAAGAGTCTCAACCAGAAACATCAACTGCCCATTTCCCTCCACACATGCTGCCCTACCCTTTGAATTCCTCCAGCAATCTGAGTTTTTGTTCCAGATTCCAGTATCTGCAGTCACTTGTGGCTTCTCTGACTTTTAAGGCAGGTTTGGTGCTTTTATTTCCAATTAATTGTGCGTGGTGGAAAAGTGAAAATACTACTGGACTGCTCAGGCAGGAAACTTGGACTAACTCTGAGCACACGTTTAAATTCCATTAATCAAATGAATCAGGTATAAAGATTGCCACTGACCTTGGCTAGCAGCAGTAGCGAGGCCTATGAAATCACTAGGTTATCATATAAACTCGCCTGGTTCACTTGTGTCCTTTAGAGATGGAAAGCTGCTCCCTTTACTTGGCTGATATCCGTACCCAGTCACAGATAATGTGGTTGACCCTTAACTGCTCTCTGTAAAGTCCGTGGCAATCCATTCAATTTACAGACAATTGAAGATGGCCAATAAAAGGCAGCCTTGCCATTGACACCATCATCCCATGAAAGAATAGGAATAATCAAATGTTCCTTTTCGGCCTTTCTCAACGAAAAGAGCAGCAAATTTCAGGAACTTAATGATTCTGTCTGCCCATCCTACTAAATTATATGCCTGTAACAATGGTGCTTTAAGTCCTTTCGAATTGATGGACAAACATCCAGATCACGAAACCTTCAGGAGGACAGCTGTCACCACAAATATATCAAACCATGGTAGCAGCAGTAATTTCAGAATGTTCATTTTCCAAACATAGCCAATTAATATTTTTGCATGTAGTTAATGACTTTAATTAAAGCTGCATGCTGCTGCTGGATGTTCAATGAAAACCATTTGGGTGGAGGTGGATTAATTTACTACAGCCTCTATTCTGCACCAATCAGTAAGACACTTCATGAACAAAGAGGCCTCAACATTAATTTTGTCTCCCATTCCTAAACCTATTGAAAATAATGGCTTAATGTTACATAACAGCTTATGAGAATTTTTGCTGTTAAAGTTTATCTCATATCTTATATTAATTTCATACATAACTCATTCTCAGAATGTTCCAAAGAATCATCAGTCGGAGCTACTCTACTGGAAGTATAGGACTATAAGGACAAATAAAGATAAACACCCCAATTCCCATGTCATCTTTTTATTTTTCTGAATGCATTCCCCATGATTTCTTTTAGACTAGGTGAATTTATTATTTGCCAAACCGGGCACTACTCCTCTGGGTATTTATTGATAGCCTGGTATCACTTTGCAGATAGGTCTTAATGCACATCCAATTTACCAACGAAAACTATTGTGTTGAGAAATTCTGGTGCATTCTAGTGGCGTCACAGTGGGGGACCAGAATTATGCCTTTCTATAATCTCTATCCAATTCTTTCCAGCAGTAATAACATCACATTAGATCCGCTTTTCAGATTAAAATTCTAAGTTTAATAATTTATAAAAGCTGAACAAGCACATACATAACAAATTAAATATTTACAATGGACATAATTCCTTCAATCTTTTGAAGTGATCAAGATATTACGAAAAGAAATTGCTTCCTTAAGAACTAAAGTAATTCTTTGTCATCAAGCGACATGACATGTTTTATTAAGAACATCTTGTCATCGTTGAATATAAGAATAATCTAAAGTGCTTATGGAAAATGTCACACCAAATTTTCTCTCAGATTAACTTGGTTACTTCTGTTAATAAAGTTCCAAGTGAACTCCCAATTTTAACAAAGTGTATCTTTTTTTTAAACCCAGCAGTAGTTTGTGGAATTTTAATATCCATAATGGAAACCCATAGTCAACGATTCAAGAATAGCTTCTTTCCCTCTGCCATCAGGTTTCTGAAAGGTCTGTGAACCCATGAACACTAACTCATTATTCCTTTACTTGCACTATATTTATTTTGTAATTTAGGGTAATTTTACAATTTTTGCACTGCACTGCTACCACAACACAACAAATTTCAAATCATATGAGACAGAGATAATATACCTCATTCTGATTCCAACCTGATTAGTCAAAAAAATAAACCTGTTGTGAAGGATCACATAAGAAATGTAAGATGGCTATTGGGACTTTGTAAGTATGTTTTTCAAGCTGGAAAGCAAAACTGTAGGCAATACTCAAGGCACGATCTTGCCAGGGCATTGCAAGTTTTAGCTATGTTACATAAACTTGAAAGCGTGCAGATAAAATTTACATGGACGTTTCCGGAACTTGAGGACCTGAATTACAGGGAAATGTTAAATAGGTTAGTCCTTTATTTGCTGGCGCACAGTAGAATGAGGGGTATAGATAGGTTAAATACATGCAGGTCCATACCCTTCAGGTTGGGTGAGACAAGAACTAGAGTTCATCGATTTGGGGTGAAAGGTGAAATACTGAAGAGGAATCTGAGGGGCGACTTCTTCACTCAGAGGGTGCTGCAAGTGTGGAATGAGCTAATAGCCAAAATGGTACATGCAGGTTCAATTGTAACTTCTAAAAAGTTTGGATAGATTCATGGATCAGAGAAGTATGGAGGGCAATGGCTCAGGTGCAGGTAGATGGGATTAGGCATGAAAGTAGGCCAGCAAGGACTAAATGGGCTGAAGAACTTTGCTCTGCGCTGTAGTGCTCTATGACTTTATCTTTACTGATTTAGATCTTCTAAAATAAAAGGCCAACACGTTAACCATCACTGATTTGTGTAGAACACAAAGACTCTTCACAGCAACAAATTTTAATCTCTCTGCATTTAAATAAATCTGTTAGTCTTTATCCTACATAATATTCCATCTGCCGTGCCCTTGTCTATCTATATCCCCTTGAAGCTTCTTTGTATACTCCTCAAAACTTACACCACCCGCTGCTTTGTGTCAGCAGCAAATACGGATTTGTTACACTTGATTCCTTTGATACAAATCAGAACTAGGTCCCCAGCACCATTCTCTCAATTTAAATGTAGACTGTTAATCCCTATCCTCTGTTTTCTGACTATCAACCAATTTACCGTCCACACCAATATATTAACTTTATGCTCTAATTTTGTTTAATAACCTCCTGTGAAGGAAACTGCATGACCCACACCATATGCTTCAGTTTAAATTAAGTTCCATCTATCATGTATCAATGGAACATGCAGCATTGCACTGGATTGAGAGACAATCTAGTTTTAAAGTAAAAACTAATGAATGAGGAATAGGTCATTTTAATACTTGTGCCTGCAATACCACTTAATAAACCATGGTTGATGTTTTATCTCAGTAACATTCTCTTGTTGTAACCCTATATCTCCAGGTTCTTTTAAAATTCAAATATCTGAATATACTCAAGGACTGAGCCATCACAATCCTTGGATTCAAAGGATTCACTAACTGCTGGGTGAATAAATTTCTTCTCATCTCAGTCCAGAATCACCATTGTTATGAAACTGTAACCGCTGACTCCAGATACTCTAGCCAAGACAATATCAAAGCAACACACATACACACACACAAGATGTTGCAGGAACTCAGCAGATCAGGGAGCATTTATGGAAGTGAATAATCAGTTGATGTTTCGCTCCAAGACACTTCTTTGGGACAGAAATGTTGACTTTTTATTCATCTGATTAGATGCTGCCTGGCCTGCTGAGTTCCTCCAGCATTTTGTGTGTGTTGCTTTGGACTTCCAGCATCTTTAGACTTCCTTGTGTTTATCCGTGGCAACATCAATCTTGTATTTACCCTGTCAAGTACCATGAATATTTCAAATATTTCACTGAGATCACAAAGTAGTTCAATGAAGAATCAGGTACTGGGCCAACTGTACCTGATATTCTCGCAGTTGTCTGGAAGGAGTTTGTACATTCTCCCCATGACCGCCTGGGTTTCCTCCAGGTGCTCCGGTTTCCTCCCACAGTCCAAAGACGTACCGGTTGGTAGGTCAATCGGTCATTGTAGATTGTCCAATGATTAGACTAGGGTTTGCTGAGCGGTGCGGCTCAAAGGGCCAGAGGGGCCTATTCCAAGTTGTATCTCAATAAATAAACAAGAACTAAGGTTGACAAAATATTCATGTTGGTTATACTCTCCAGAAGGTGCAGACAGGGCTGCAATGAAGATAGACAAGTGCCCACATGTTCCTTTTACATTATTGCTTATGATTGCTTTCATTTTTTGTAAATCAAACTATATAAAGTTGGTGATTGCTTGGTGTCTGTTCATATATAAGACAATATCATCTCAAAGTTCCATCACTCCCAAATTGGTTTATTTGATTGGATTTGCATGAGGCCACATAACAGGACACAAACACAACCACTGAAAGTTTTCATGAATAGAAGTTGCACATTTCCAAGGCTAGTTACCAGGGTTTAGAAAGTATAGGGAGGGCTGGCATTTAAACCTTGGCCACAGGAGGGAGATCAGAAATATTAGTGTGTGATTTGAGTTTGTGCAGTGAGAATGATAATCAAGAAAGATGGGTAGTAAGTTACGGACATGTCTGATCGTAATCCTAATTTACCACTGTATTTCAAAGATCAAATTGCGTTTCAGTGATCAATCATTGTCGATTTGTCTACCATTCCCTATTATGCCTCAAAAATGAGGTGAATAATGTCACCCTGCTTATCTATGAAAGTACAGACTCTTCCAGTCAAATTTCTAAAAGGATCAAGAACTTGGCATGACTCTTGCACCTTATTGTCAACCTGTATTGCACTTTCTCTGTAACTGTAACATTATATTAGAACCTAGAACAGTACAGGCCCTTCAACCCCTGATGGTATGCTAGTCATTTAACCTTCTCTAATATCAATCTAATCCTCCTCTCCTCCATTGCCCTTCATTTTTCTTTCATCCATATGCTTTGCTAGGAGTCCCTTAAATGTCTTAAATGTATCTGCCTTCATTACCACCTCGCTGGCTGGTGGCGTAGTGGTATCAGCGCCAGACTTCAGAGCAAAGGCTCCTGAGTTCGAATCCAGCGGGCTCCCTTGCACACTTTCCATCTGTGCCTTGTAAAAATAAAAAAGCCTGCTAAAAAAAACGCTGTCATGACGGCATCCTGATGACTCCATTCGGAGTTAAGGGCTTTCTTCTTCTTCTTCTTAATATCAATCTAATCCTTCTCACCTGCATTGCCCTTCATTTTTCTTTGAAGTTAATAACTCATCTCCTTCTACTGTAGGCCACGAACTTATCAATCACCCCTGATGAATTATTAACTGATGAGCTATTAACTTCAAACTTTCTGCATAATCACTCAAAGAGTTGAACTGCACGTGCATGTAACGAGAGTTGTATAACTCATCTCCTTCTACCGTAGGCCACAAACTTATCAATCACCCCTGCTGTGGACACTTTCTGGAGGTCCAAGATCCGTATGCTCCATGACCGCTGGACTAAGTGTGTAAACGTAGGAGGGGACTATGTTGAAAAATAAATCTGCTTGGTTTTCTAAAATTGACTCCTAGCTTAGGCCATGAACTTATCAATCCTCCTTGTACTTCTGACATACCACTCCCACCCCAGCAATAAGTTCCTCTAAACACCTTAAAGTTATGCCCCTTGGAAAAAAATACCAGCAGTTCAATGCAATACATAACAGAAGGAATAAGTAAATAAATAAATCACTGTATGTATATTGAAGAGATTAAAAGTCATGCAAAAACAGAAACAATATATTTTTAAAAAGTGAGGCAGTGTTCATGGGTTCAATGTCCATTTAGAAATTGAATGGCAGAGGGGAAGAAGCTGTTCCTGAGTCATTGAGTGTGTGCCTTTCGGCTTCTCTACCTCCATCCTGATGGTAACAGTGAGAAAAGGGCATGCCCTGCATGCTGGGAGTCCTTAATAATGGACGCTGCCTTTCTGAGACACCGTTCCTTGAAGATGTCCTGGGTACATTGTAGACTAGTACCCAAGATGGAGCTGACTATATTTACAACCCTCTGCAGCTTGCATTTTGAACTGCTGGCATGCAAAAGTTTTTCCACTGTATCTTGGTACATGTGACAATAAGAAACCAATTACCAATGATCAAATCAAACAACAGACTGAAGGCAAAATAAAGGTAACTGCAGATGTTGCAAGTCAGAAGTAATATTTACATATATGGAAGGAGAAACAGAGTTAACATTCCAGATTGAAGACTCCTCATCAGATTTGCAAAAATGAAGCTTTAATTGGAGGCAAAAAAAAGTTCAGTCATCAAAACTTCTGATCAGCAAGAGTCTCCTATTTATTGTTTGAGTAGCTGTGTGCATGTTAGTGCAAAAAAAGAGTCTATTAATGCAGATGAGGTTCTGAGTGCACACGAATTGGAGGCTTATTCAGGTTTTCTGTCAGTTTCCTGAATAACTTCCAAGGAAACAGTTTGATACTGATTCACACACACAGAGGAGGTCTTCTCAGTTCAATCCCCTCTACGTGTTGAGTGAGCTAATCTTGTTTACCTTCCTCTCTTGAAGATATCTGCTCTTGTGGTAATAGCCAGTGGCAACTCTCCATAGTCTTGTCTAAGTGGCAATATTCATTACAGATCCCTCCCGGCAGTGCCTTGACCACAGGGATTCATCTGCAATAAACTTGTCAATTTGAAAGCACTTGCACCAAGGTGCAATGAATAGTAATTATTAATGAGATGTTGGGCCAATTTTAATTTTGCTAGGTGGGAACACTCACATTCTACTGTTGGAAAGTAACTCACAGATTATGCGAATCAAAGAATAGAGATTTGTCTAGGAACATTATGACCTACATTGTCCAATCCAAAAGTTATGATGCTTCTAGCCATACAGAAAGGCCAACAATTAAATGGCCTGCTGATCATACAGCTCTGCACTTTTACGTATTGGTATGGGAAACTTGGCTAGATGGCACACCACTGAGATTGTTTTCTGATAACATTCTCCAAACAAGATCAGAAGGCATTCAGACTAAAGAGATTGAGATAGTAAATGGAGTATTAAGATAAAAAGAGAAATGATTTCCAATGCAGATAGAGGGAGATATGGGAATATGTCCAGAATAAGGTTATGTTTGGGCACAGCCTTAAAATCAAAGCCAGGTCATTTAGGGGTAATGATAGGAGACACTTCTTCACACAAAAGAAAGTGCTAGTCGAAAAGTTCACCTCCAATAAAATAAAGTATTACGCTGAAACATGCACTTCAGCGCGACTCATCCATCCCACCAAGATGCTCAGTTAAGACCATAAAACATCAAAGAGAATTAGGCCATTCGGCCCAAAGTCCTCTCTGCTATTCCATCATGACTAATTTATTATCCCTTTTAACCCCATTCTCCTGCCTTCTGCCCGTAACCTTTGGCATCATTACTAAACAAGAACCTACCAAACTCTGTTAAATATACCCAATGACTTTGCCTTCTTTCTGTGGCAAAGAATTCCACAGATTCACTAAGCTAGTCCATTTGCCCACATTTGGCCAATATTCCTCTGAATCTTTCCTATTGATGTCCCTGTCCAATTATCTTACAAATGTTGTTATGCTGGTTCTGTGCTTCTCTCAACCACTTCCTTTGGCAGCTTGTTCTATAAATGCATGAAGAAATTGTCTATCTTGTCCCTTTTAAATCTTTCTCCTCTCAGCTTAAACTTATAGTCTTTGATGTCCTTATTATTCCAATGAAGGTTCACAGACATGAAAAATTAATGGTTTCTCTGTCCGCAGATGCTGCCTGACCTTCTGGGTGTTTGCAGCAAGTCATGTTTTCATTTTGGATTCGCAGTATCTGGCCTTTTAAAATTTATTTTCTTCACTTTCTTTCTTTCTGGAACCTTCTTACACTTTTTCTGAACTTACTTTCTGCACCTGTCAATTGGTAGGCTGGGTTCTCTACTTTTTCTCTTTTTTTATGTATTAGGAGGCAAATAAGGTGTACACATCAGCACATTTGTACTTCTATAAATCATTAATTAAAGATTTTACGGATGCTGCAGCCATCATCATCAAGGACAGCAAAATTAAAAGAGCAACCTCATCAGTTTTTAAGGGATACGCAGCGCAACTTTAATTCCTGTCAAATCACAGACCTCCTTTCAAATTTGTCTCCAGAAGTAAGGAAAATGTTCACCTTTCCATACCGAGGGCTTAGCCTTTATGGAAAACTTGCGATAAACAAACTGGAAAATAAAATGGAGCATAATAATTTTGACAATGATGGAAAGTCTATCAAAAGGAGTGCTTGCAATCTTTGCCTCACTTCACACAAAGCTGAAGGAATACAGGGAGATTGCTTCTCACAGCAAATTATAAATTATCTGGTGTAAACTGTGTATTTTTCTATCACTATTGGCTTTGACCACCAGCAACAGCTCCGTTTTCATGCAAGATTACATACTGTCAGGTACTGATTACAGTAAGTGGTTCGAAAACAGGCCCTCAATCCACGCGCCTTCAGATGTTCCCTACAAAGAGATACTGATCGTTGGTTGATTGCTAGGTTCATGATGTATTACGGATGTGCAATAAGGACTCAAGAAAAGAGGAGCAGGAGTAAATGCGCCCCATCATTCAATATGATTATGGCTGATCTGCTCCGAGCCTCATCTTGTCTTCAGTGCCAGTTACTCACAGCTTTCGATTCCCTGATCTTTGAATGCAAAATAAAGAAAAGATATTGTGATATTTGTCCCAGGAAAAATGCACATAAATTGATAGGCATAGGCCTTTTGGTTCTCAGCAGGCAAGAATTACCATCTCATGAATCTCTGAGGCAGCCCACAGTCATACTTTATTTCTGATGAGGAAAAAAAAACAAAATTTAAAACTGCAAATGAAAAACAGAAAATAAGGAAAATAGCAAAATAATTGGCTTGCAATAATGGAGAGATCCTGTAGAACAACATTGGGAACCACACTACCTCTTTATAAAGAACACCAATATATCTTTAACTCTTGATTTTAACAAATGAACTGTCACACATTCCCAAAGATAAAAGACTGCATTTCAGCCAAATTCCAGACATAAAATAACTGACTAATGAGGAGAGCTGTCACAAGAAAGCAGCATCCATCATCAAGGACTCTCACCAGCCATGTCATGCTATCTTCTTGCTACTAATATCGAGCACAAGCATGTGATACAGGAGCCTTAGGTCCAACACCATCAGGTTCGTTACAATCATCTGGCTCCTGAACCAGTGTGGGTAATCTCACTCACCTCAACTCTGAGCAGATTCCACAATGGACTCACTTTCAAGGACTCAACAACTCATGTTCTCAGTATTATTTATTCACTCAAACACGGGGAATTCTGCAGATGCTGGAAATTCAAGCAACACACGCAAAAAATGCTGGTGAACGCAGCAGGCCAGGCAGCATCTGTAGGAAGAGGTGCAGTTGACATTTTGGGCCGAGACCCTTCATCAGGACTAACTGAAAGAAGAGATAGTAGGAGATTTGAAAGTGGGAGGTGGAGGGGGGGATCCGAAATGATAGGAGAAGATGGGAGGGGGAGGGATGGAGCTAAGAGCTGGAAAGTTGATTGGCAAAAGGGATACGAGGCTGGAGAAGGGAGAGGATCATAGGACGGGAGGCCTAGGGAGAAAGAAAGGGGGAGGGGGAAAGCCCAGAGGATGGGCAAGGAGTATAGTGAGAGGGACAGAGAGAGAGGGAGAGAGAGAGAGAGAGAGAGAGAGAGAGAGAGAGAGAGAGAGAGAGAGAGAGAGAGAGGGAGAGAGAGAGAAATAAGGGATGGAGTACGAAGGGGAGGTGGGGCATAAACAGAAGTTAGAAAAGTCAATGTTCATGCCATCAGGTTGGAGGCTACACAGACGGAATATAAGGTGTTGTTCCTCCAACCTGAGTGTGGCTTCATCTTGACAGTAGAGGAGGCCGTGGACAGACATATCAGAATGGGAATATGGGACATGGAGTTAAAATGTGTGGCCACTGGGTGATCCTGCTTTCTCTGGCGGACAGAGCGTAGGTGTTCAGCAAAACGATCTCCCAGTCTGCGTCGGGTCTCACCAAAATATAGGAGGCCGCATCGGGAGCACCGGACGCAGTATATCACCCCAGCTGACTCACAGGTGAAGTGTCGCCTCACCTGGAAGGACTGTCTGGGGCCCTGAATAGTGGTGAGGGAGGAAGTGTAAGGGTATGTGTAGCATTTGTTCCGCTTACAAGGGTAAGTGCAGGGAGGGAGATCGGTGGGAAGGGGTGGGGGGATGAATGGACAAGGGAGTCGCGTAGGGAGCGATCCCTGCGGAAAGCAGAAAGAGGGAGGGAGGGAAAGATGTGCTTAGTGGTGAGATCCTGTTGGAGGTGGCGGAAGTTACAGAGAATTATATGTTGGACCTGGAAGCTGGTGGGGTGGTAGTTGAGGACAAGGGGAACGCTACTCCTAGTGGGGTGGAGGGAGGATGGTGTACTATCTCTTCTTTCACTTAGTCCTGATGAAGGGTCTCAGCCCGAATCGTCCACTGTACCTCTTCCTATAGATGCCGCCTGGCCTGCTGCGTTCACCAGCAGTTTTTGTGGGTATAATTTATTCATTGTTTTTTGCACATTTTGTCCCTGTTTGCACATTGGTTGTTTGACGGTTTTTGCTTATGTATAGCTTTTCAAAAATTTTGTTTCATTTCTTTATTTTCTTGTAAATGCCAGCAAGAAAATGAATCTCAGGGTAGTATATGGTGACATATACGTACTTTGATATTCAATTTACTTTGACTTTAACTTTGAAATTGCTTTTCAATAATCAGGACAATTTATTTGTTCTATTTACAAACGTATTTGGTCACTCCAGCCAAATTTAAGAAAGAAAAATTAAGAATCCTAGATAGGGTGTACAGGAAGGATTGATTTCCCTGGGCAGCGAATTTAATGACAAGAAGGCAGCAGTGGAAAGTGATTGAATGTCAGGAAACATTTTCTAACCAGAGTATGGTGGGGGTGTACTGTTGCTTGAAAAGATGGTGGAGTTAGCAAATCCCATCCAAACAATAACATGTTCTGAAGCTTGGTGTAGCAATTGTTTGGCTGTTAAGAAGTTGAAACCAAATAGGTTCTGTCCAGTTTTGAGTGGTGGATTTAGTTGGTTCAAAGGCTGTGACTGAGCTTCACATCTAACCATGCTGTAGAAGCATTACACCTTTGCCTAGATACTGCAGGTTTGTCACTTGCCCCAGTGGAATTGTACAACAACTGCGGATCCAAATAAAACATTAGTAGCTCTGTGACAATCTGTCAATCCCAGGATGGAACTTTATATGTGCTTTAGGAAATACATGGCAATTTTAGACCATTGCTAACAACCTCAAGACTTTTCAAAATTAATTATATTCAATGAAGTATTTTTGAAATTGGTCACTGTGGTAATGTGGGAATATCTATTCTCAGCAGATACCTGATTATTAGAAATGGGGCTCCTGGTCCTTCAATTGGAAACCCTCAATTGAATCCTTACTTGGTTTCAAGTATCCAATGTTCTATGGATAATGCAGAGACCCCACTTCAAAAGATGATAAAAATTTGGTTTTGTAAATGATTACACCTCTCTAATATTTGTGCACAGTTTTAAAGTTTAGCTTTATTTGTCTCAAGTGCATCAAGACATATAGTGAAATGTGTTCTTTGCATCAATGACAAACGGAGTGAGGACGTGCAGGGGGCAGCCCTCAAATGTTGCCTGTTTCTGGCACCAACAGCATGCCCGCAGTGACAAGGAGAACACACAACACCTTGCAGAGAGTGGCAGGAATTGAACCACAGATGCTGATCAGTGGTGTTGTAAGGTGTTGTGCTAACTGCTCTGCACTGTTGAAGGTACTCGGACCAGCTGCTTTCTGTGTGGAATTTTACAATACAGTACCTGGGAATGAGTAACAGAACAGAGATTGCATATGCACAGTCATACCTTCATGTGAATGTAATGTTGCATTGGGGTCTCTTTATTTACACACTGTGTTTCAGTGTGGCCTCTTCTGCTTTGAATTTCTGTTCCTTTTGATCCCACTCCATCTCCCCCCACCCCCCACCAGGGCAACGGAGCAGCGTTTAAAAGCACTGCTTCCTCTGCTGTTTACAAAGGACCCAATTTAAATTGTAGAGGATCTGCTCCATTATTCTCTCTTACTTGAATTTTCAAACTGAAAACTGTTGTTTGTGATTTCTGAGCAGTCTTGGTGTGCCTCTCTCACAATCAGAGTCCCTGTTTTCAGCATTAGGGTTCCTGTCTGCTTCCGATTCATTGACTTCTTTGAAGCATAGAATCATAAAAATGTACTGCACAGAATGAAGCCATTCAGTCCTTTGCTTTCATTCAGGGCACAGGGTCGAATGCCACTTCCCCTCTCCAAATCCATGGCCTTGTAGCTTTGATCTCTCTAACCACTCTTTTGGCACCTGTTAAATGAGACAAGGGTTTCTGCCCCCACCCCCGCCCAAACAGGAATTACCGTGAATTCTGGACCCTCAACATACTTCAGGTGAAAATATGTTTTTCCTCAGCTGCCCTCTCATCCCTCAAATCTACTCCCTGCAGTTTCGCAGAAACAAACAATATACAAAAAAAAGTACAGGATCCCTTTAAGCCAGCTCTAGTATTCAATACAATGTCAACTGATCCACTCACTTCAACACTAAACTAATTCCACAATCCTTGGACTCACTTTCAAGGACTCTGCAATACATAGAATATGCATCTACTTATTTATGTATATTCATTATTTTTTTCATATTTGCACAGTTTGACTTATTTTGCACTTTGGTTGTGTGTCAGTCTGTATGTAGTTTTTCACGGATCCTGTTGTATTTCTTCGTTCTACCGTGAATGCCTGCAAGAAAATGAATCTCAGGATAGTACATGGTGATATAACCGTACATTGAGAATATATATACTTTTGACTCTTTTCTAAGGGAGGTAGATGCCTCTTTTTTGACACTAATTTTACTATAGCTTGTCCTCTTTTCCTCTAAGACCAATCATTCCTCATCGATGAACCTCTCCATCTTTGGCAACATTCTTGTGAATTGCCCTCTGGTGCAGTTACATCCTTCTCATAAGATGCTTATTGGAACCGTGCAAATTACTGACAATAATTATGAGTTGTGTAAGTAGTTAACAGTCTATTTCCCATGGTAGTCGTGTCTATAAATAGACGGCATAGGTTTAAGGTGAGAGGAAACAAGTTGTAAGATTTAAGTGAATGTTCCACTCAAAGTGAATCCGCTCTGAAGGATGCAGTGGAAGCAAAAACACCCACAGCGTTTAAGAGGAATGACTGGACAAGCCACAGAGGGATTGTCACCTTGTCATGGTAGAGAGGCGTGCTAGTTCCTGATGCTGCCTGGAGCTTAGCTCCTGCTAGGGTCACCCATGGGCGTAAGTTCAAGGGGGAGGTTCCAGATGAAGAGTGATCCAACCAAGACCTCAAAGGAGGAGCTGGCAGAGATGATGGTGCTTCACAATGACAGTGAATGCAGAGGAAGACTGAAGCAATGAAGGGCCTCCAGTTGTCTTGAATTCCATGCCACTGGACTTTAACCCTGATAAGTCAAGGACCGTGTGGTGGCTGCCCTAGCAACAGCCACCCGTGTTAAATAAAGTCATACACAGTCATTCTCCAATAAGGGCAACCCATTAGGAAAACACTATACTCAAATTAGGTGATCACACCAGAGGGATATGGATTTAATGCAGGCAAATTGGAATGAAGCTCTGCATAGGTGTGGTGAGCTAAGGGGCAGGTTTCTATGCTGTACAACATTATGACTCTAGCTGTAGTTGATCCAACTGTACACAGGACCAATGGTGCAAGAATGGGGGGAAATTGCCAAGCACATTGATACAATTATGAAGAAGGCACAACAGCAGCTCTTCTTTGTTTGGAGTTTGAGGAAATTTGATTGTCACTGTTAGAGTGATTTTTGGTTTTAGGTCATTTATATTTAGCAAATGGCTTTGGCAACCAGTCTTCTGTTCCTTGAAAATGTATTGTGGACTTAATTTGGAACAACGCATTCCTAAAAAGCTGTGAATCCCAGTCCAGACGATGCTGGCGTCTGTGGAACAGATGTGAATCAGGAGGTGTGAAGTTTGCATGCAGTTTCAAAAGAAAGCATTGTATATTCTTTGTAAATATGGAATTATCCATTGCGTTTCGCACATAAATATTGAGGCCCGCGTTGGGCCAGCAGACCTTTCCACCAAAAGTTTCTCCATATGATACCTGCTAAACCTTGTTTTGTTGAATAAAGAAGCTGCTTTGTATCTACTAGTAATTTTCTCCAGTGATTTCATTCACACAGCAACAGTCACCAAAGACTCTTATGAAATTGTATAGATGCACAGTGGAGAGCACTCTGACTGGTTGCATCACAGCTTGGTATAGAGCCTCCAGTTCACAGGATCACAGGAGACTGATGGGTATGGGAGAATTAGCCAGCTACGTCACGGGCATCTGAGAACTTCTTCAGGAGGTAGTGCCTTAAGAAGGCAGCATCCATCATTAAGTACTCTCACTGTTTGGGAATGCCCTTTCCTCATTACTACCATTAGGGAGGAGGTATAGGACAATAAAGACCCATAAGCAACATTTCAAGAACAGCATCTTCCCTTCTGTCATCAGTTTATTAACAGTCCATGAACACTCAGTATTCATTTTTGCATTATTTATTTATTTTTATAATTCATAGATTTTATGTCTTTGCACTATGCTGCAGCTACAAAACAAGTTTCACATTATATGTCAGTGATAATAAATCTGATTCTGATATCTTTCTTTGTAAGCTGAATGCAAATTGTTGCAGAATCTCCTCTCCATCTCAACAAAACAGTGACTACACTTGTGAAATACTTCACTGGCAGGAATTGTGTTAGGAATGCGTGAAGCTGCAAGGAGGTTGAAAATTCTTTCTTTACCCACTCAGCAACTTCAGAAGCTCTGCTTTCAAATATAATAAGCAAATTTCAACTGCATTCTTTAATAGCCACACTGTAAGAAGCCTGGAATTTGTCATGGATTGTGAAAGGGTGATTGTTTCTAAGTCAGAGCCGTGCTTTTCATCTCAAGGATAAAAGTGATCGGAGGGAAATTAGTGATTTGCCAACTATTCTGTATCATGTTTTTTCCATTTCTGAGCCACTGTTAATTAGGACTGGGATGTCATGCTAAACACTAGGAAATTTGAAGGGAATGCGTTCGAAGCTTTTGCATTTATTTGAACACCCTAGGGGAGTTCCCAATACCATGGTTCCAGTGTCCAATGAACATTTTCATTTTTTAACAAGAAATGCACGTCTCCATCAATGTTTTTTCAAATAAAATTCCCTTACTTCACACAGGGAACTAAGGGAAGAAATGCCATATTTATTCATGAGCAGTTATTGACACCAGCAGCACTTGAATTAACAGAGTGCAGATCTTGAGAAAGGGTGGTCAACATTGCTATGAGGCTAGATTCACATACAGAGTTGGCATTTCGAAATTTGTTGGATTTTTTTAGTAATCTGAGTGGTTCAGGCAGCTTGTTGATGCTAGCTTTATAATTAAAAAAATAATTTACTTAACTTAAATGCCCTAGATATAATCAGCAATTTGAAGTTATGCTACCAGATCATTAGGTTATGCCTCTAGATTTCTAGTCCAGTAATGCTGCTTCACACTGAATGATTTCAAATGGTGCTCCTGAACCTCCGTTCTGCCACCATCACTCTCATTGCCTATTATTGTTGCAAACACAAGGAAATCTGCAGATGCTGGAATTTCAAGCAACACACATAAAAGTTGCTGGTGAACGCAGCAGGCCAGGCAGCATCTCTAGGAAGAGGTACAGTCGACGTTTTGGGCTGAGACCCTTCGTCATGAAGGGTCTCGGCCCAAAATGTCGACTGTACCTCCTCCTAGAGATGCTGCCTGGCCTGCTGCGTTCACCAGCAACTTTTATGTGTGTTGCTTGTCTATTATTGTTGATTTTCTTTGAAGTTTCTACTTAACTTATGAATATTAACAACATCAAATGAACAGTCAAGACCTACAGAGTCCAATAGAGTAAAAGAGCTGAATTAATATCATTCGAGAGCCATCATTAATCTAGGGTGCTTTATTGATTCTGTCATTTTAACAGGGTATATTATTAATCCAGATCTCTCATCCTGTCATGGACTGTCATGGCCAGTAACTCCCTCACCAGCTCACACAATTAAGTCATTAGGATTCAATATTTAAGCACGTATTCAACAGAAACAAAGCTGTTGTTTAACTTCAGCTTGTTTTCTACTTCTTCATTTTGATCCACAGTTTTGCAATTATCTGCCTTCTCTGTCAGAAAAATGGAATGTGACCTCTGAGAGAAAAATTCTCTTCCTGTGCAACAAAATATTCCCTTATTCCCCGAAGGCACTGACTCAACTACTGCCCAGTATCGCAGGTGCTTATAGCTCAGGACCTCTTTACCTTGGGGGCCTTTTGTATCCAACCTTGCACTGTTAATGCTGTGCAGGTGTGAATCTTTAATGAACTGATAGAAAGTAAACAGAGCAGCATTCCAAGTCTGGAGGGGGTAGAATGCCTCCCTTGACCATCTCAAAAACAACTATACTCAGATCAACGTGATAGAAACCTTAAAGAAAGGGAGGCTTGATCTACATTCACTTCAGGGGCCTAGTACCAAGGTCTGGGTGAAATGATCACATTTGGAAAAAAAAATTAGCTCCAATTGTTAAGTGTGAATGAAGAAATTGCATTTTTGTTTTCCTCTCACAACTTAACAAGTCACAGGAAACTATGTATTTTTTAAACATTGTACATATTTCCAGTTTCCATTGTTCCCCAAATAACACCCATGCTTTCAACAGTTTGGGTCCAGATCCTGTGATTTTCTCTACAAGCCCAACCAACTGAAACCTACATATTTGTTTGGCCAAATATTTGGTCAACACCACCATCCAGGCCATACTCTTTCTCGTTGCTACCAATGTGAAGGAGGTACAGGAGCCTTAGGGTCTATACTACCAGATTAGGAATAGTTATTATACTATATCCATCAAGGTGCTGAACAGGTGTGGATAAATTCACTCCCTACCATACTAATCTAATCACTGAACACAACCTGAAGACTCACTTTTGAAGGACTCTATTATACACGTTACTAGCATGTATGTGTGTATTAATGTTTGTATCTATTTATCTATTTAATTATCTACTTATTTTACTTTTTTTGTGTATTTGCAGTTTGTCTTTTCTTGCACATCAGTTACTATTCAGTCTGTGTGTGCACTTGTTCATTGATTCTATTATATTTCTTTGTTATACTGTGAATGCCTGCAAGAAAATACATCTCAGGGTAGTATTTGATCATTTATTTTGAACTTGAACTTACCCTACTCTTTGTCAAATTTGATCCGATAGCTGCTATGAAGAACCCGGGGCGCTTCATTGCATTAAAAGGTGCTACATGAATATAAGCTCTCTGATGTGCGGGAAGCTGGAATATCTGACTTTATGTTGAGGATGCTGAATAAATCTGAGCGTGACCTTTGAAATTGTCATTGGAAGCAATCTTAAACTCAGCACGAACTGCATCATTGTGGCACCCTTCCCTCTAGATCTGGTTCAAATTTGCTGCAAGCCTCAATTAAGTCAAAACTCTTATTAAAATTTTTAACAGTGAACCTTGAAATATTTAGTGAAGCCAGATTTTCTCTTCAAAAGCCAGGGGAACTGGCAGTTTTCAAGCACAAGGGAAAAGGGGCCTGAGATGAGGGACTGATTACCTGGGCTTATCCAGCAATTCACTGGAAAGGAAGAATGGTGAATGTTTCTCGTTACAAGTGGGTGCAAGCAAGAAAACATGCTATTGAGATCAGATGTGTATTTTGCATCACCTGCAGGAAGGCATCCTTCTGCAGGGACACTCAGGTGAAGAGGGATTGTAATCTTACAATTAGCTTCTAATAGACCATTAAGCTTCAAGGTTCTGGACAATGAAAACATTCTTCATACTTCTAAAGAGGTTTGAATAGATACTTGAAAAGGACATGTGTGGCAAAAAAGAGTAAGATGCAGCTCTGGTGAAGAGTGTCCTCTTCCGTACAATGCATCGTCAGATGTCAGTACTGTTCCATCATTGCAGCCTGCAGCATTGATTGTATTTCCAAAGACCGTTTTCCAAGCACAAGGTCAGAGGTACTTCTGGACCAGTGACTTTAAATCACAAATGCCAAAGAGGGTAATATCAAGACAGAGTTCAGAATGTAAGATCCCTTTTGAAGTAATCATCAGAAGTGAAAAGCCATAAGATGCTGGAAATGCTCAGCTGGTCAGGCAGAAACAATAAAAAGAAATGGTTAATATGTTGGGTTCTGTTTCTCTTTCCACAGATGCTGTCTGACCTGCTGAGAGGTTCCAGCACTGTCTGTTTTAGTTTAGGTTCCCAGTAACTGCAGTTCTGCTGATTTTTACCGTAATGAAAAAGTTTTATATGGTCATACAGTCATAGAACACTACAGCTCAGAAACAGGCCCTTCAGCCCATCTATTCAGTGCCAAACTATTTATCTGCTAAAGTTCCATTGACCTGCACCTGGACCATAGCCCTCCGACCCTTCCCAACTAAGTACACATCCGAATTTCTACTAAATATTGAAATTTATCCCGCATCCACTACTTCCACTTGCAGCTTGTTCCACATTCTCACCACCCTCTGAGTGAAGAAATTTCCCCTCATGTTCCCCTAAAATATCTCACTTTTCACTCTTAACCTATGGCCTCAGCGGAAAAAGCCTGCTTGCATTTACTCTATCTATACCCCTCTATCAAACCTCCCCTCGTTCTTCTACGATTTAGAAAATGAAGTACTAACCTATTCAACCTCTCCCTATAACTCAGATCCTGAAGTCCTGGCAACATCCTTGTTTTGTTCTCATTGATGACCAATGCTAGGTAACTTAACTACATAATATTATTTTGTTCAGCACTGTGCAATTGAAAATCAATTATTTTTCTCATGCAAGTGCTCAAATGACCATTTCCAAATAATTTTACTTCACTTTTGAACTTCAGCTTGGCACCTCTGGATGTAAGTCACCCTTACATTTGGCACAATCACAGATGATGACATTTTCTGCTATGACTCTTTAGGACTCTTGAGCTACATTGTCTTGAGGGTTCCCATTGTTGGATTAATGAGGAAATTCTAATCATTCCATTATCACCAGAGGGCTGAAGTCCAATGTCTTGATCTGATTTCCCTAAGCACACTACCATTTGAGTCCTACGCTTTGACCCCATAAATGCCCAACTCTTCTGATCTGACAACCCTACTATTTGTTCACCCCATTATTTGCCTCCTTCAGACCCTGTGATTTACCTCTTCTCAGAATTTAATACCTACCAGCCCCATCCCACCAAGTCTCAGAACCCAACAAAACTGCTGATCTAATTCATGTTGACCACCAATCAGCCTGCAATTCCTGATGGCTCTGTTGCTGCCCCAGCCTTTCTTCACTCATCCTAAGAACTAGAATCTTAACACAGATTTGTACCTTTTCAATGAACTGCAGTATAATTTTCTTCAAAAATTACAACTGTAAATCAGAAGTGGGGAGCAGGGACAAAAATCATTCTTTGCAGAGTTTTAGAAAGAGCTTAGGTTTTTCTTGAGTTGTCTGTTGAAGACTTTTGGCATGCTGACCTTCATCATTGAGGGTTTTGAGTACATTGAGGACATGGTACACATGGACAAGACATTGGTGTATTTGTACAACATGCTGCTGAAGCCACATTTGGAGCACCGTGGTCAGTTTAAGGTTGCCTTGCTATAGAAAAGATGTTACTAAACTGGAAAAAGTACAGAACATATTTACAAAGACGTTGCCAAAACTCAAGGGAGATGTTGGACCTTGTAGGAATTTTCTGTTTGGAGCATAGGAGACTGAGAGCTAATCTCAGAGAGATGTATAAAATCATAAAGGCATAAATAAGGTGAATACATTCAGTCTTTCTCCCAGGATTGGAGAATCAAGACAAGAGGGCATAGGTTTGAGACGAGAGGGGAATGGTTTAAAAGGAATTTGAGGGAAACTTTTTTACACAGAGGATAATACGTATGTGATATGAGCTGCCAGAGAGAGTGGTTGAGGCAGGTACAATAACAGTTTTTAAAAGAAGGTTGGACAGGTACATGGATTGGAAAGGTCATGAGCCAAACACAGGCAAATGGGATGAGACTAGATGGGGCGCCCTGGGTGGCAAGGATCAAAGTACCTATATGTTTCCATATACAACCCTGAGATTCATTTTCTTACAGGTATACTCAATAAATCCACAGTAGAATCAATGAAAGACTGTACGAACTGGGTGTTAAGTATGCAAATACAAACATTTAAAAAATATATTAATAAATAAATAAGCAATAAACATCGAGAACGTGAGATGAAGAGTCCTTGAACATGAGTCCATAGGCTGTAGAAGCATTTCAATGATGAGGCAAATGAAGTTGAGTGAAGTTATCCCCTTTGGTTCAAGAGCCTGATAGTCGAGTGGTAATAATTGTTCCTGACCTTGGTGGTGTGGGTGTCTTGAACCAGTTAGGCCAAAGGACCTGTGTACGGATTCAGATCAGATTCATTTATTTATCACTCGTACATCAAAAAATACAGTGAAATGTGTCGTTTGTAATATCAAGCAACACAACAAAGGGGACAGCCCGTATGTGTCACCATAGATTCCAGCGCCAACATAGCTGCACAACTAAGTTACTTCCCTGGGAAGCCTGTCACTTAGACCCAGGTTGAGACTGTATAATGTTCTACTGCTGGCCAGGCTGAGTAGATCCAGGGGTTAAAACTACTCTGGTCCCATGATCACTTCATTGATCGGACAATGGAGAAGGAGCCACTTTGCAACTGCTACTGGGATCAGCTCTGTCCTAGAAGATTTCTTCTGCTGCTGCAGAGCATTTTGAGACTGTATGCCGTTCAATATCACATCTGGGATAAGACAGCAGCCTCTGCACTTGCACAGCTTTAACAAGACAAGCAACCAAGCCCTGTTTAACCTTCTTCATGTATTATCAGGCTGCCAAGGAGATTGAATCAAATGATTAACTGCTGCACTGAACATAGTGTCTCACAAGTTTAGGGATCAATTGCTGGTTTTATAAAACTGCTCACGTGTAGGAGATACATTCCAGCTAGACTGTAAATGCTAGCTGGGCAGAGTTCCCGCAGTGTCCTTGTGCTGGTATGGCCACCTTATTCCACAGGGCCTACAGTGTGTAGTCAGCTAGGCCTATGCTAACCAGCAACATTAAATCTTTTTTCTTCCACTTATAATTAAACAAGAGTTGTTCTGATCCTGACTTGACTTTGAGGATGGAATTTCAATGAGCGAAGACATGCTTCACAAAGCACCTGGATGAATGCCAACAGCACCAAGAGCAGGGAAGAGGATTAACCTCCTACATAAGGTGTAAAGAGAGTGGACATGGAGTGAATGTTCCCAATAGTGGGAGAGTCTAGGACCAGAGGGCACAGCTTCAGATTGTAAGGACATCCCTTTAGAGCACAGGCGAGAAGGAATGTTTTCAGCCAGATGTCAGTGAATCTGTGGAATTACTTGCCACAGACAGCCTGTAGTCCAAGTCATTGGGTATATTTAAAGTGGAAATTGATTGGTTCAGAGGTAAGGGTGTCAAAGGCTATGGAGAGAAGGCAGGAGAATAGGATCGCAAGGGAAAATAAATCAGCCATGAGGGAATGGAGGAGCAGACTCGATGGGCCAAGTGGCCTAATTCTGCTCCTTTGTCTTATGGTAAGAAGGTGTAGACAGTAGTGGACTCTACCCAATATATCACAGGCACTTTCCTCCTCACCAATGGAGTATCCACAGGAGACATGTCACATGAAGTCAACTTTCATCGTCAAGCATCCCCTCCATGTAAGTCATGTCATCATCACGCTGCTACCATTGGGCAGAAAGTAGCAAAGACTGCAGTCGCACACCACCAGGATCAAGAACAGCTATGTCCATTCAACCATTTGTCTCCTTTAATCAACTGGCACAACCTGAATCAAGAGTAGCACTATGACAATTCTGAGTGCTTGGTATGAAGATGGACTTCATTTTTTGTAAAAATTGTGTATAATTTATATTTAATTCACGATTTTCTTATAAGTTCTGTTTATGTGTGTCTGATGTTAGAACATAGAACAGTACAGCACAGTACAGGCCATTTGGCCCACAATGTCGTGCCAACCTTTTAACCCACTCTAAGATCAACCTAACCTTTCCCTCCTACATAACCCTCCATTTTTCTATCATCCATGTGCCTATTCTCAGAGTTTCTTAGATGCTCCTAATGTATCTGCCTCTACCACACACCCACCACTCTCTGTGTAAGAAACTTACCTTTGACATTCCCGTCACTTTCCTCCAAACACCTTAAAATTATACCCCCTCATATTAGCCATTTCCACCCTGAGAAAAAGTTTCCAGCTATCCACTCAATCTTTTATACTTCTTTCAATTCACCTCTCAAATGAGTTTTTTTATTGCACCTGTGTATCCATGTACTTGGGCATTTGACGATTATCTTGACTTTGACCTATAAACCCCATTCTAGTCCAGCATGAACACAATAGGGCGAAGAACATCCCATGCATTCATTTCTGTGATTCAGTGAAGTGGACCGGGTTTTGGCTTTGAACCGTTGCTGGTGAACCCCAACTCTACTTCAGTTGATGTGTTGACTCCTTCCGTGGCGCACTCAGTTCTGCAGCTCAACTTGAGGTGTGGAGCTGGGCCCCTGAACCAGCAAGCTCAAGATTTTTGATTCCAGGGCATAAACACACTGATTTATAAACCAGATGCCAAGCAGGGCTGTAAAAAGCTGTGGCAGTTCAGAGATAGAAAAGCCTCCTTGACCACCAATCATACCGTTTACACTTTGGATGAGCCTGCAGCATCACACTAACATTCAAGGTTATTTACACGTCGAAGGCACAAGACCTTTAAATCATTTTGGGTAAAACCATTTGCCCAGAGGCTGTTCTAACAACATGATCTCCAAAAGAGCATGTATAATGGATTTCTAGCGCTTTAAGTACAAGTTCATTTCTTCAACACTTCACTTTAATTTTGTTTTTTTCAGCTAAAGTGAAATTTTGCCCTGATTTCCAGCCAACGCTCCTCACTCTTCTCCCAAATATTATTAAATGTCATCTCCGGCCATTTACTCATTCTCGAGAATATATGCAGTTTTGCCAAGATTACTTGACAAAGACTATACTAGGGCATCATTCATTTGTTGAAAGTCCTGGGATAATTTCTATTGGGAATACGTAGGTGCCACAGCAGATATAAATCTTTCTTTCTTCTCCTCCGCCTCTCCCCTTCTTCAAAACTGAACCAATCAAATGCTCATTAATCTCCCAACAGTTCCTGATTCCTCAGCCCAGACTGTCAGCAATATCATCAGAGAATTCACAAGGCAAATTAATCATGGTTTAGACAATGCTTCATCTCAAAATGTATCCAAGACCATGTTGGAAGTCCCTGGTATAATGCCGCTCATCTGATGCTACATATTGATTTTTTCCAAATATAGTGTTCAACATCTACAAAAAAATGTGAAAAAAGAACGTTTTCCTGTGGGGGTTCAGAAAGTAAAGGGGAGTGAGAGCAAAAGAAAAAGATACAGAAAATGAGGAAAATAGAGGGGGGAGAAGAAGAGAGTGAGAGGGAGAAAGAACGAGAGAATGAAAGGAAAAGACACAGAAAGAGAGAGGGAGAGCAAGAGAGGGAGAGAGAAAAAGAGAAAGGGAGATGAAGAGTGATGGAAAGAGAAAACCAAGGTGCAAGAGAAAGAAAAAGAAGCAGAAAGAGGGAACAAAGAGGGAGAGAGAAACAGAGCAAGCAAGGGAGAAAGGGAGATGAAGGAAAAGATCAGTAAAGGGAGGAAGGAGAGAGAACAAAAAGAGGAGAGAGAGAGACAGAGAGAGTGAGAGAGAGACAGACAGAGAGAGTGTGAGTGTGTGTGTGTGAGAGAGAGAGAGAAAGAGAGAGACAGAGAGTGAGAGACAGACAGAGAGAGTGTGAGTGTGTGTGTATGTGTGTGTGTGTGTGTGTGTGTGTGTGTGTGTGTGTGTGAGAGAGAGAGAGACAAAGAGAAGAGAGGAGTTACTCCCAAGAAACGATGACAAAGGATTCTCTGAACTCACCATTCTCACTGTCTGACTTGTTATTCTCGTGCTCAGTGTCAGTCAGCGTGAGTGCCGAGTTGGAACGACTGGACAGACAGGAGCTGCGCCCGGATTTGACTCCCCGGCCCCACAGCCTCATGGCATGCTCAGGGGACATCACTCCTTCATTTTCTGTGTCAGCGTCCGAGCCTGCATTCACGGAGTACCCTCGGTGGGGGAGACCCATCTCCGAGCAGAACGCCAGCCCTCTTCGAGTGGTGGGCTCACAGATTCCCAATTCCCTCAAGGAGAAGTTTGCCCCTGTTTTGAGAATATTAGTGGAAGTAAGCTTTGATTCTTATTCCCTTAAACATATTTTTTTAAAAACCAAGTTAAAGCAAATAACCACGCACGTGCTCACACACATACAGAGGTTTAGGATTCATTCAGGTGTCAAGGAGAGGTGTCTTGTTAAGCTGATGGTGTGAGGTGGTCAAGTCGGTTTCTTTTGTCTGCTGAATTCCAGCATTTCTGCCCCACTTAATCAGTTCAAGCCTCTGTCAGTAACATTCAGGCGTCAGATAAAAACAAACAGGCAGGTATGGAAAGAAATGGGGGGCTGGGAAAATGTTTTCAAAGCACTGAAGGACAAAGAAAGAAGAGTTAGAAAGCCATGGAATGTGAGAAAACTGATAGTCGGCCTTTGTCTCTGCTCCTCTGAGCTTGACCACCAAAACAATGGTCCAATGCGCACTCAGACTACAGAAGTGATGACACCTGCCATAAAGGAGCTGTGCAGAAACCGGCCTTCCTATTGTTAGCATTTTAAAGAGTGCTTGTTCTCCTACTGTTCCAGACCATTACTGTGCTGAGCACAAAGCTTTGGTTTTTCTTTTGGAATTTCACACCTCCTTAAAATATCTTCTTCCCTCTGATCCCTCTCCTACAGCCCACTCTAGCTTTTCAGCCAAGTTGTTTCAATACTTGACAAACTCATGGAATTATCCCCAGTACAGTAGCCATTAAAGGCCCGATTACAAGAGTCAATCTTGCTCAATAGCACAAAGTGCCTAGGATGTCCATTATTTCTATTTCTGGCCTTCTGAAGAGCCCCAATTTTTATCTCTCTGCAATTGGAGGCTATAGTTTTGCCTGCATTGCCCTTGAGTGCTGTTAGAGTCCACCCGACTGATGAACTGTTTCAGCTACCATTTGGCAGGAGGCACAGAAAGCTTAAGGCTCCACCAGGTTCAGAAACAGCTACATTTCTGCAATTATCAGGTTCTTGCACAACATTAATCGTACTTTAGCAATGGATCACCACAGGCCACCTCCTGCACTGCTATCGACATGCCTCTGATGATGTTTTTATGCTCTGCTATAATTCATATACAATTTAAGTACGCTTATTCTTAACCATTGAGCACATCTACATAAAATGCTGTTGTAGGAAAGCAGTAACCATCATCAAAGATCCTCACCACTCTGGCCATGCTCTTTTCTGACTGCTGCCATCAGATAGAAGGTACACATGCCTCAGGATTTGTACCACCAGGTTCAGAAACAGTTACTACCCTTCAACCATCAAGCTCTAGAACAAAAGTGGATAACTCCACTCACTTGTCCATCCATTGAGATGTTCTCACCACCAATGATCTCACTTTAAGGACTCCTTATCTTGTTATCTTATGTTCTCATTATTTATTGCTATTTATTTATATTTGCATTTGCACAATTTGTTATCTTCTGGTTGATCTTTCATTAATCCTGTTACAGTTAAGATTCTATAGATTTGATGAGTACGCCCACAAAAAATGAATCTCAGGATTGTACGTGATGACACGTATGCGCTCTGATAATAAAATTTGCTTTGCACTTTGAACTTTGAACTCTGTGTGTCTGTGATGTTGCTACAAGCAAGTTTTTGACTGTACCTATTCCTCACAGTACTTAAGCATATGGCAATAATTTTGACTTGACTTGCCTTGCTCACCTCCTTTAAGACACTCCATAAAACCTTTAACAGTGTTTAACAGACTGGTCTCTGGATTAACAGGGGAGAAATTGTGTCAACTGGGTTTAATTTCATGAGACTTTGGAAGAGAGAAGGGATCTCAAAGAAACCTGAAAGGTTCCAAAAGGAGTGGATTGATTAGATGCAGGATGGATGGTCTGGTAAAGCCCAGTGGAACTGAGACGAGGAGAGATTTCTTCAAGAAAGTGCTAGACCTGGAGAATTATCTCCTTCAGAAAGCACTTGAAGTTAAAATCATTAAAACATTTCAAGAAGTAGTGGTTAGTATTCTTAGGACTAGAGAAATCAAGGGATGTGGAGAGAAAACTGGAAAATGATATTGAGTTTGGCTGATCAGCCACAAGCATACTGAATTGCAAATGGCTGCCTTCTGCTCCTATTTTAATTATTTGTAAGCTTGGTCAAGATTTTTTTTAACCACCTGTCCTAATATTTCCTTCTCTGGGTCAGTATCAAATTGCATCCTCTGTGTAGTATCTGAGGAGTCATTGCTCACCACAAGATGAAACAGGCTATAGAATAACGATATTGTTGCGTGGAGGCACTCACAGGACAAATATTAGGGCGCTGGTAAATATTGCAGACTTGGTGAGTGCCCTTCCACTGCCACAGCTTTGAGGGAGTTGCACTGAACAGTCAACAGAGGTGGCATAGGGCAGAGCACTTGGATATTTTGTCTTGATTTGGAGCTGGACTTCAGCTACTCATTCCAATGTGTAGCAGACAGCTGTAAAATCAGCTCAAGCAAGGTGATCATATTATGGGGAAATCACAGGATATGAAACATTTTTGGAGAAGAAAAATTTCAATTCCCCCTTAGTGTTGTTGAAGATCCCAGCAGCATTAAGGCTGACTAATCACAATGCAGTCAAATCAGGCTTCTCAGGTACCATGCAGAATAATTTTTCAGAGCTACATTCACCAATTTTTAAAAAACCTCTGCATGTAGATTAAACTGACTTGGTTCTAACTGAACTATTGCATTCCTTGATGAAGTTACAATTTGAGTTTACCAAAATGACCTCTGAATAGCGGCACAACCCAAATACAAATTTATGACTTGGCACTCCTTCTTGGACCTCCATTGGATTTTTATAGTGACCTTTTCTACTGCAACCTGATAAGTGGCACAGAATTATATTTACAGAGTAGGAGAACATTGTAATGGAGTTGATGCACCGCGTTTTCCTTCAAATCTATTTCATCCAAATCTGACAACATATATATTTTTTCCTTTCTTTCCTTCCTCCCTGCATGCATTCGTCCAGTTTTCCTTTAAGCAAGACATCATCATAACAGTCTGCTGCAATACTGGACAGATCTATAAAATCTTCTGCCATTATTTCTTTAAATAGTAAGGGTTAACACCTAATACTCAAAAGTCAGTAGTCAAACCCTCAACCAACACCATCAAAATTGATTGTCTAGATATTATTGCTTTGCACTTTGTGAGAACTCGTGAAAATTGTCTCCACTATGTTTAGTAGTAGTAGTAGTAGTAGTAGTAGTAGTGCGATCACTCATGACCAACATGGTGGGAATCACCAGAAGTTGAAGAACTCTATGGACATACCAAGGGGCTGGAGACCCTCCCCCTCCCTTCCTCTATCCCTATTTCACTCTGCCTCCTCGCCCAGCTGCCTATCACCTCCCTCATGGTTCCGCCTCATTCTACTACCCATTGTTTTCCTGCCTATCACCTCCCTGCTTTCCCTCCCCCACCCCTTTGTCTTTCAAATTACTGGTTTTTCAACTGAACCTACCAGCCTTCTCCTTCCAACCCTCCCCCACCTTCTTTATAGGGCCTCTGCCCCTTCCCTCTTCAGTCCTGATGAAGGGTTCCAGCCCGAAACGTCGACTCATCGTTTCCACCGATGCTGCCAGACCTGCTGAGTTCCTCCAACGTGTTGTGACTGTTGCTTTGATCCCAGCATTTGCAGATTATTTTGGGTTTACAAAGGTGCTGTATAAATGCAAAGTTCCATTCCTTGTTTCTAATCTGAGGAACCAGCCTCCATGGGAGTGGATTCCATAGTCACTATTGCTACCATTCTGTGGGTATGGACAGGAGACTGCAGTCGCCAGAATCCAGAGCAACACCTGCTGGAGGAACTCAGCAGGTCAAGCAACTTCTGTGGAACAAAATAAACCCTGGGCGTTAGGGGTCAAAACCCTGCAAGTTTTATTATTTCAGAACGATTTTGCATATCAGAGGTTGCCATGTGATTTTGAAGATTATTCTGAAATTCGCTACTCCACATGAATCACCAGTCTAATGCCTTTCTCTGTTGCTTCTGCACAACGCAGTCTCTAAAATGGCATACTGTGCCAGAGGCTTTGAACAAGCTTAGTACTACTTCCTGCTCATTGAAGTTCATAACATAAAGGCAAAGAGATTCCATGGGCCTTTTACTTAATCATTGACTTCCATTGCTTAATTTTAGAAATCTGCTTATCTGATTGTAAAGTTCTTTTAGTTTAGTTGAAAACTTACTTCTTTTGTCTCTGGGCTTAGTTTCTTTTTTAACAGGCAGATGTATCTATTAGCCCTTAGTTGTCTTCAGGGGAAGAACAGGTCATTCATTCCACGTCTCCTGTGATGTGTGTCTGGCTCTGACAGAATGTGCTGGACATTTTGATGTGAACATCTCTGTGTCTCTGTCAAGATGTGCCTGACGGTCTCTAACAGTGCATACAAGCTATGACAGAGTGCTGAATACCCTGAAGATGTATGGCCAAAGCCACAGCTTTGATTTACACTCATGCCAATCCCTGGGAATCTTGTTCCCTATTTGACAATGCGAGTGTAAGTCCCTGGCACATGCACCTGACCCTCTGTTGACATGACTCGAGATAGTACATATTAAAAATTTCTGAGCTCACTGGTATGGCCTCAACATGCAATTATTAAATAGTAGTGCAAAAAAGGGTAATTAAAAAAGTAGTGGGGTAGAGTTCATGGGTTCAATGTTCATTCCAATTTCTGAATTCACAGTTTTCATATTCTCTCTATTATTATGTATTGCATTGTACTGCTGCTGCAAAGTTAACAAATTTCACAACATGTACTGGTGATATTAAACCTAATTCTGATTCCGATTCTGATTAAGAATAATACATAAGGATTCATAACCTTAAGCTCTATTTAAGTCCTTGTCTTTCATGGAAGTGAGTACACATAGATTTTACTGATGTTCCACAACAGGCAGCATTATGAGCACTGAGACAGAGAAGGAGATAGATGGCAGTGTTAGAAATAACTTAAACTACATCATTCTCTCATTCGGGCACAGAAACAACCCTCCACTGAATCACATTCCAGCAGGAACTTGGCTGGCTTAATGTTACCTCTGCCTGTTAATTGGTTCATTGCCCTGGTCATATCACCCTACACCACTTAGCATTATCTGGAGCTTGAATGTTAAATGGAGTCTGACAGTGAGTCTCATAAATTATGAAAATCAACTGCTATAATTAACGGCAAATCAAACATCAGCTGTCACAGATTTCCAGAACAGGAATACCTTAACTGATTGCTTTGGAGGCCTAATGAAGTGAAACAAATAGAAAACACTCAAATATCAGTCTCCAGTGCAATGTCACACTTCCAACAATGACACTGCCCAGCTCAGTGGGACTTTTAACTGGGATGTTATTTTTCCTGGGGATTTGCTGCAGTTCTGCAACATTTGCAATGCTAAATTGCTGTTGTCTCTAGTTCATTTTAAAAGCCTTTAAAACTTTGAAACATCTTTTTGTCAAGAAAGGAATTGCATCTCTTTTTATAACCCTCCTGAATTGTTGATTTGTCGTTTTAATTGTTTTGACTTATGTGGTCCTCCTTCCAAACCACCTCTGTCCCACATTCTGCAACGCTCCCACTAATCCTCTCTGCCATTCTTTTCCTAAGTAGACTGCTTATCTTTTAGCCACCTGTCCTAATACCGCCTTATGAGGCCTGGCGTTAGCTCCTTCTGATAATACCTTTGTAAAGCACCTTGAGACAATACACTGTTTGTATTATGTTTTAATACATTACCAGTGGAACTGAAGTAAATATTGACCCATTGCTGCACTCTATCATGGTCATCAGCTGAGTATCTCACACTCATGATTGTAACGTAAATATGAAACTCAAAAACAAAGAGGGATCACTAAGGGTGTAGGGAGAGGTGCAGTGCACTTAACTGAAATACAGCTTGCTCCTCTCATCAGAAGCTTGCTGTACCCACAATGGTCACCATCTTTACTCCATTACAATACTGGTCGTATTCCATCTTGGGGATGGCCTCAAAATAAATGGATGCCCCTTTAAAACTGAGATGAAGGTGAGTGTCTTCAGCAAGAGGTCAATGGAGGCCAAGTCATTGAATCAGATACTGTATCACCGGCATATTTCAAGAAAGTTGTTAACTTTGCGGCAGCAGTACAATACAATACATATGTAACTGTGTGTGTGTGTGTGTGTGTGTGTGTGTGTGTGTGTGTGTGTGTGTGTGTGTGTGTAAGTTAAATTAAATAGGAATTTTTTAAAAATACTGAGGTACTGTTCACGGATTCAATGTCTATTCAGAAATCAGATGGCAAAGGGGAAGAAGCTGTTCCTGAATCATTAAGTGTGTACCTTCAGGCTTCTGTACCTCCTTCTTGAAGGTATTTAAGGCAGGGATTGATAGGTTCTTGATTGGTAAAGGGGTTAAGAGTAATGGGGAAAAGGCAGGAAAATGGATTTGAAGAAAATAGCCATGATTGAATAGAGCAGATTCTATGGCTGAATAGCATAATTCTGCTCCTGCATCTTACAATCTTATGGAATGTCCAATGGTTGTGAACCACAATCATGACTCTTGCTCCTTTCATTTAGTCTTAGAGACATCAACATTAATGCAGGACAACATTCCTCCAGCCCCTATTGAGCCTGTGACCAAGGTCAACTAATCCAGCAATTAAACTTCATGAAACATCTTAACTTTTGAAACCTACACATCCCCACATCAATAGAAATTGATTTTCTGTCAAAAGAAGTCCCTATAGAAAGTCCCTGGGAAAAATTATGCTTCTGCCTGGTCTTATCCAGGCCAGTTGCCTGGGTAATGCTGATTGTCTTGGTACTTTGGGGCTGAAAGAAGGAAATTCTCTTGATCCTTCATGACAACACCCAACCTAAATATTAAGAGTAACTATCGCCTTTTTTGGAAGGTCACATTTGCTAACCACAGCACCGGTGGTGAAGACGGCTAAGGTATGGCCAAGGGAGGCATTGTAGTATTTAAAGGACGGCTTTGAATTGGTGGACTAGACCATATTTAGAGATTCATCTTTAGATCTGAATGAATATTCCACAGTTGTCACTAGCTTCATCAAGACCTCTATGGATATGTGTGCGCCTTCAATAACATACTGGACATACCCAAAACAGAAGCTGTGAATGAACCAGGATATTCACAGTCTGCTCAGAGCTAGATCTGTGGCATTCAAGACTGGTGCTGCAGGACTCTGCAAGAAGTTCAGGTTTGACTTACGGAAAGCTATCATTAGACCAAAAAAGCAATTCCGAGTGAAGTTAGAGATGCAATCGGATACACGTCAGATGTGGCAGGATTTACGTTCCATTCATTTCTATAAGGCGAAACCTAACATCTTAAATGGCTTGATGCTTCACTGCCAGATGGGCTCAATGCCTTTTATGCACACTTTGAAAGGAAAAATAAATATACCTGTGCAAATCTCTGCAACATCTGGCGACCCTGTGATATCTGTCATAGAGGTGATGTCAGAACATCTTTCAAGAGGGTGAACATTCGCAAGGCATCAGGGCCTGATGGTGTACGTGGCAGGACACCGAAAATTTGTGCCAACCAGCTGGCTGGAGTGTTCAAGGGCATCTTCAACCTTGCACGGCTGCAGTCAGGGTTTCCCACCTGCTTCAAAGGGCATCAATCATACCAGTGCCCAGGAAGAGCAGAGAGATCTGCCTCAATGTCTGTCTCCCAGAAGCATTCACATCTACTGTGATAAAGAGCTTTGAGAGGTTGGTCATGGCTAGAATAACTCCTGCCTGAACAAAGGGCTGAAACCAATGCAATTTTCTTACTACCAAACAACAGGTCCATAGCAGATGCAAGTTCACTGGCTCTCCATTCAGCCTCGGAGCACCAGGACAACAGCAGCACCTATGATAGGCTGTTGTTCATTGATTATAGATTGATGTCCAACACTATCATCCTCTCAATTCTAATCAACAAGCATCAAAACCCGAGCCTTTGTACTTCCCTCTGTAAGTGGATCCTTGACTTCTTCATCAGGAGACCACAATCAGTTCAAATTGGAAGTGACATTTCCTCCTCGCTGACGATCAACATAGGTGCATCTCAAAGATGCATGCTTAGCCCACTGCTCTTCTCTCTCTGCACTCACAAGAACGTGGCTAAGCACAGCTCAAACACCATCTATAAACTTGCCGAAGACACAGCTGTTTTTGGCGGAATTTCAGCTGGGGACGAGGAGGCATACAGGAGTGAGTTAGCTGAGTGGTGTCACAGCAATAACCATGCACTCATTGTCAGCAGAGCCAAAGAGTTGATTGTGGACTTCAGGAAGAGGACGTTCGGAGAATGTACACCAATCCTTACCGAGGGGTCAGCAGTGGAAAGGGTAAATAGTTCCAAGTTCCTGGGCATCAAGATCTCAGAGAATTTATCCTGGGCACGACATATTGATGCAGTCATGAAGAAGTCTCACTTCATTAGGCTTCTCACGTGTATCCATCAAAAAACTCTAGTAAATATGTACAGATATATGACTAAGAGCATTCTGACTGGCTGCATGACTGTCTGGTAAGGAGGCTCGGACGTACGGGATTGAAAGAGGTTTGTCGACTCAGCCAATTGGACACTAGCACCCCCACCATTAAAGACATCTTCAAAACGTGGTGCTTCAAGAAGGCAGCATTCATATCAAAGGACCCTCACCATCTAGGAGATGCTCTCTTCTTACGACTGCCATCAGACAGGAGGTTCAGGAGCCTGAAGACCTCTCCACCATCACATTTCTGAATGGTCCATGAGCCCATGAACACGATCTCTCTATTTTGCTGTCCTTTTGTGCTACTTACTTTATTCTGCATTTCTTATTGTAACTTATAGTAATTGTTTATGTATCGCACTAAACTGCTGCTGAAAAACAAGAAAACTGATGACATAGCCCAGTGATAATAAATCTAATTCTGATGTAACATAAAATTCCCAATGGGATCTAGGCGTTGCTGGCAGGGTCGACCTTGTCCATCCCTAATTAATCTTCAGTGGTGTGCAAGGTGGGATTTAAACTGTTGTCACCAGATCATTCATCAAGGTCGCTGGGCTGCTAACCCAGTCTTACAACTGACAGACATGGTAGCGTAGTGGTTAGCGCGAATCTATTTTCAGCTCAAGTCGTTCCTGAGTCTGGAGTTTAATTCCGGCGCTGTTCTGTAAGGAGTCTCTGTACGTCCTCCCCGTGGAATGTCTAGCTTTTTCCCGGGTCCTCCAGTTTCCTTCCACAATCCAAAGACGTATAGGGTAGGTTAAATGGCAACTGTAAATTGTCCTGTGATTAGGGTAGGGTTAATCGGGTTGGGGTGGCACGGTTCAAAGAGATGGAAGGGCCTATTCGGCAGTGCATTGTTAAACACATAAATAAATAGGCAATTGTACCGCATGAGTTGGTACCACTAAGGGTACAGTAGGTTATCAGAAGTGCTGTCCTTCTGTATGGTACAGTCAACTACCAACCCACCTGGAATTAATATACAACTCCGCTGGTCAGGTAATTTGCGTGGATGCAAAAGGTGTAAACTGACATTTAGCGTCAAAACGCTGTATCAGGACCGTGAGGGAATAAGATAACACCACAAACTTTAGGAACAGTCATTACCCCTCAATCATCAGGCACTTGAACCGAAGGGGATAATTTCACTCAACTTCACTTGCCTTATCATTGAAATGTTCCCACAACCTGTGGACTCTCTTTCAAGGACTCTTCAGCACATGTTCTCGACATTTATTGCTTATTTATTTATTATTTTTATTATTACTTTGTTTCTATATTTGCTCAGTTTGTTGTCTTTTACACACAGGTTAATTACCCAAGCTGGTGCGGTCTTTCATTGATTTTATTATGGGTATTATTCTATTATAGATTTATTGTGTGTGCCCACAAGAAAATAAATCGCACAGTTGCACATGTACTTTGATAATGAATTTACTTATCTTACTTTGAATTATTTAATATATAGCACTACAAAAGGGTTTGAGGGGAGGCTGGATAGGATTGAGGCTTTATAAGGAACCAGATGGGAGGGGGTATGATAGGTAGATTGAACTAGAGGGGGGCTTGGGGTTTGAAGGAGTTGAACAAAGGGAGAACAAAACTACGTGGAAATTAGATAAAATACTTCCAAAGTTACAGCTCTACTTGATGGCTGTACCTAATGGACCTCCTGATATTGTAAAAGTTGGCACATACATGTGCCATGCTGAATAGCCCTCTGAAACATGGGCAATGCCTCAAATCACATGTTGAAAGTACTTAATCTAATTTCCACACAGAAAGATCTCATAGACAGAAATAAATCAGAGCCAGTAACTTGCTTTGATGATATATAGAGTCCTTGAAACAGTGTGTCTATAATGGAATCACATCAGCTCACATCAACAACCAAAACCTAAAGACACACTTTCAAATACTCTACAACTCATGTTCTCAGTTTTATTTGTTTTTTTACTATTTGCAAGATTTGTCTTCCTTTGCACATTGGATGTTTGTCAGTCTTGGTTAGGTATAAGTTTTCAGAAGTTCTATTGTATTTCTTTATTTTCCTGTAGGAAAAAGAATTGCAAATAGCTTATGGTGACATATACATAGTTTGAATTTATGACTTTTGATATTGGTTTTGGGATCAATACCAAGGAGACTCATTGAAATGACCTGATGGGATATTTTACTTTTAGTTGAGTCCAATGGTTTAAAATTTCAAGTACTCACTTGACTGTAGTATCAGCTTAGATTTTGCACTGAAGTGACATGGTTTATCCCGGACGGACACACCCGAGGCATGCTCAAATCCCCGGCTGCCAGCTGGTGAATTTAAAATCTGGTAATTATATAAATGTGGAATAAAAAAGCTGGTATCAGTGATGGTGTGATAATACAGCTGCTGCTTCTGCGTCAAACAAAGTGCGAGCCTCTACCAGAAATCCATGCCCGAACGGTTCCACTGTGTGACAAGTTGCAAGAACTGAATGAGACAGAAAATCCATCCACCAGCTCCTGTGACCAGGCTGACAGGCAACATTGTTTTAATTTTGATTCCAAAGCATTCCTGTAGGCCTCAAAGGGTTAACGGGCTGACAGCAAGAAGAACAAATTGCCTGCTCAGTTACTCACATTGTACAAGGGAATTGGAAAATCTTTAAAACCAACAGTCAAATCAATGGCAGCTTTGAGCATTCATTCTTGTTCGAGCTGCCTGCTTTACCATGCCCTGCAGCTTTGTGAGGTTGGCCAAAGGTTGGCAAGGGGGGCAACTACATACACAAAATCTCCTGGGAGACTGTGCAAAATAACTTCAAGGAAATCCATCTGGTCCCACACAATTAGAAGAAAAATAATCGACACTATAAGAAAATGCAGCCCCTGCTCATTGTAGGAAACAAGACTTCTCATTCAGTCTGTGCAGATTCCAGCTTTGGGGTGATGTAACATTTCAACAGATTTGTATCCCATTAAATGACAAACTGCATCAGCTTTTCCTCTGGATCAAACTGCCCTGTGTCCATTGAGACCTTGCCTTGAGTAGGAAACTCCCCACATCTCCCACTCTCATCCACAGGTATGAGACTCCAGGGGCTCCTTCACTCCCACTGACAACACAAGCTAATAACAGCCAGAGCTAGAGGTTCTCACTGGGACCCTGGTCTTCCAGAGCAGTTCCTATTCTTCCAGACTGGACAGTAGGTAGATCTGGCCTGGTCTGAGCAAGATTCTTGGAACAATGATGTTAATTTAGCCCTGCAAAAGGATAAGATGAGGGAACACAAACCAGTTCTCATAGAGGGATCAGAAGTGGGGAGAGTGAGCAATTTTGAGCTCCTGGGTGTCAATATCTCTGAGGATTTAACCTGGTCCTGGCATATTAATGCAGCTACAAAGAATGCAAGACAACAGCTATATCTCATTGGGAGTTTGAGGAGATTTGATTTCTCAACTGAAACACTTGAAAACTTCTGCGTTTGTACTGTGGAGAGCATTTTGACAGGCTGCATCACCGCCAGCTATGGGTGGGAGGAGTACTGCACAGGATAGTAGCAAGCTGCAGAGCTGTAAAATTGGTCAGCTCCATCATGGGTGTTAGCCTCTGCAGTATCCAAGACATCTTCAAGGAGCAGCGCCTCAGAAAAGTGGTTTCCATCACCAGGGTCCCTCACCACCCAGGACATGCCCTCTTTTCATTGTTACTGTCAGGAAGGAGGTACAGAAGCCTGAAGCGATTCAGGAACAGCTTTTTGCCCTCTGCCATCCAATTTCTAAATGGACATTGAACCAATGAACACTACCTCACTACTATTTTTTAAATTTCTGTTTTCTGCACTACTTGTCTTCATTTGACTATTGAAGCGCAGAATCAAATATCGCTGTGATGATTGTACGCTCTAGTATCAATTGTTTGGCAACAATAAAGTATAAAGTATATATATGTATATATATTGTAATATACTGTAATCCAGGTTTTTTTTGTATTGTATTGTACTGCTGCTGCAAAGTTAACAAATTTCATGACATCTGCCGGTGATATTAAACTTGATTCATTCTACCTTGGCTGCAATATCACATTCCGAGAACATGCAGCCTATTTAAGAGTGAGGGGTGTGACAGGGTTTCTGCTGTGTTTTCTGCACCCTCAGTAGGCTATCTCCACTGTTTATCTAAAAGCTTTTTTTTTGTAAAGAAGCTATCACTCTGCCTGTTTCAGGTACTGTGTGTGCAATAAATAAACTGTAGATGGAACTCAGCAGGTCGCACAGGCCCAATGTCTGCATGTCAGAAGTCCAAATCAGAGTCCACTGGAGGCCGGAGGCCAACAAAGACGGCTTGTCTTGATGTTAGCAGTCTGAAGTATGTGGGTGGGGGGGATGTTCTGCTGTTGTTTTTTTGCTTCTTGTGTTCTGTTTTGTTCTGTTCTATGTTGTTCCACTGAGCACTGTGGGCCAGAATATGTGGCGACACTTGCAGGCTGCCCCAGCACACCTTCCGGTGTGTTGATTATTAATGCAGGCGACACATTTTACTGTATGTTTCGATGTATATAGTAATGATTTGATATAGAGGAGAAGATGGCGGTGCATGTGGCCGCTCCGAATTGATATCGTGTTTGTTAAATAGGGGCCGTGCACAATCCTGATTTGATGGAGACGGACGTGAGAAGCATGGAGGAACATCTGGAGAAACTTCTGAAATGCCTGCTTCGGTGCCGCTGCTACTGTGCGATCGAGAATCTCCGGAGGGGAAAGCCCCAAAGCCTCGGCTTTGCCTGTTGCCGGGGCCGGGGTCGAAGCGATGGTGATGGTGCTCGGTGTCGGAGGGCTGGTCGGAGGCTTGAAGTTTTCGGACGGACTCAGAGTTGGACTGTGGTCGGGTGCTTCCAGGATGCTGCATTGGCAAGTTTGTGGCACTGCACTGTTTTGTACTGTTTTGCTTTGCACTGTTGTAACTATATGTTATAATTATGTGGTTTTTGTCAGTTTTTTTAAGTCTTGGTTTGTCTTGTGTTTCTGTGATATCATTCTGGAGGAACAAATTGTATCACTTCTTAATGCATGCGTTACTAAATGACAATAAAAGAGGACTGCGTGTCCTCATAATCTAATCTAAAGTAAACTTGATAAAAATAAATGAATGAACTTGATGCATAAACTTGAATTCTGACACTTCAATTGGTTGGGGGGGGGAAGAGCGCTCAATATTTCTGACTGAAGCCTAACTGTGTGTGCATATACTAGATTAGTACACATGTTCACATGTTGCAAGATAGCCTCTGATGTCAATTCTGGGCTGGTGTACAAGGTGTGTAAGAACAGCCAGGGAAACACACTGTTATAAATAAAAATCAAGCTTTGCCCATTCTTCACTCTCAGGACATGAAGGTGTTGCCAGTAAGGCTGCATTTATTGTGCATTCCTTGCTGCTGCCTTAATGTGCCTTGTAATGATTTGATATGAGCCAGTGCCTTATGAGGCCAATTCACAGATCGGTTAAGATTCAACCACATTGGTGTGGAATTGGAGTAACATAAAAGGGATGAAGGAATGCAACTTCCTTCTTCAAAGGTCATCTGTGAACTTGTTAGGAATTTACAACTGTTTGGTAGTTTAATGGACACATTGTTGCCAACTTTTCTTTCAATTCCAGCTTTTCAAAGTAAAATTCAACTTAAACTACAAAGCTGTGATTTGAATTCACGTACTCTGGGGACCAGCCTAGGAACACAGCTCTGACTAATATGTCAAACTCCAAATGAAATTCATGTGGCATGCAGCATAGCAGTTAGCACAATGCTTTACAATGCCAGTGATCAGCGATAGCGTTTCTATTCCCAGCTGCTGTCTGCACGGGGGCGAGTCTACGGAAAATAGTGCCTATGGCAAGCACTGAAATTGCGCCCCTGTCCAAACGTCTGACACCCATCTTTTAGATAACTTTACCATAATATCAGCTCAAAAATACAAGTCAAGCTCGTTAATCTTTTAATTAACAAATTATGGCACTACATGAAAATTATAACTGCACCTTCCTTGCTTTCACTGATGCAAATTGGTCTATGATGTGATCAAAGTCAGTTTTTTCAGTTTCTTCTCTTTCTACACTCAGCAGAGCAAGATCACAGAGTCTGCCTTGACCCATGGAGGCTCTCAAATATGGAAGTATTTGTTTTAACTTGCTGAATGATCTCCCACAGCTGGCGATGGAAACTGCGATGGTTAGCATCATCTGAATAGGAAGACTCACTGACCAACACTTCTCTTTCATCATAAGAATGATCTTGGAGGACTTTCAAATCCGGGGCAGTATCGTGGAAGATCATGCTAGGATCCTGCAGCCTCTTTTGAATACGGTCAATGTGAATGAGTACTTTGTTCCAAAATCCTAGCAAAATCAGAAAATCATAACGCAACATGCGGTTTGTACAGTTGCCTTGCGTCACTTCGTTTCACCGGTCTCGTTTTCATTGTCTATCATGTCCTGGAGAACTTGAAGTATCTCCTCAAGGTACTTGTTGACGGGCTTCACTGCTTCTGTCCTTGCACTCCACCTGGTTTTGGACTCAGACTTAACAACCACAGGCATGGAGTTTTTGAGTCTTTTCCAGCACTGTGTTGAACAAGAGAAAAACATGTAGAGAGCTTCGATGGTTCCAAAAAACGTGACTATCATTGTATCCTGCTTGACTGCATGTACACCCACCAAGTTCAGTGAGTGATTGTTGCAATTCACAAACGCTGTCAGGTTGTTTTTCTCACTTATTCTTTGATGAACACCATTTCAGTGTTCAGCCATCACAGCAGTGTTGTCATAGCACTGTGACCGACAATCTTGTAGCTCCATTTCGTCCTTCTCCAGCTATTTCAAGATGTCTTCAACCAAGCTCTCAGCATCCTCTGGCTTATCTGGATAAAACCAAGGAAGGACTCTCTAACATGGACTGTTTTCCTCTCAAAATCAACTTCCACATACCTCACTACTTCTGACATCTGCTCACGGTGTGCCTGATCAGGAATTGAGTCGAACATGAGACCATAGTACTTGGCTTTATGAATGCTTCTCGGTAAACTCTGGCGAACAGTGGATGCCATCATGTGGATGAATTCGTTCTGGACACCTGGTGAAAGATAAGATGTGGATCCAGGATGACTTTCCAAATGAGTGAGGTGTTCTTTTATGACAGGGTCAAAGATGGCCAGTAGTTTCAGTAAGCTAAGGAAATTTCCCACATTGGAGTCGTCGTCTAGCTGAAGTGACTCCCTGTGTTCTCGCAAAGCCAGGTTCTGAGTCGCAAGGAATTTTATGCAGTGAAGGATTCTCGTCAAGATATCACGCCACTTCTGGTTTTCCTTCTCAATCTATAACTGAAATACCGTGTCAATAACTCCTCTGTTTCCAGCTAAATTTCTTTCCATTTCTTTCCACTGTGTGAAGCATTCCCCATGATTCTTGGCATTTTCATAAACACTAATCTCTTCAGGTGCTTTCCACTGGTTGAATCCACTTTCCTGCTCCAATGAGGAATGACGGTCTGACCGGGAACAGAGAAGACAACAAATACAAAATGCAGACTTTTTAGAAGGGGAATAGACCAGCCATGAGCGAGTCACTTCCTCACCACAACCATTTCCCACTCTCCTCTTGAACCAAGTTTTGTTCATTGAGCAGTTATTTGTTGGTAGGAAAGGCCCCTCTGGAAGTACTTCGAAACCAGCTTTATTATTTCTGTTCTCAATGCGTCAGGCAGAATTGCTTTTCCAGTACCCTTGTCGAACTTCAGAAGTCCAGTGTCATGCTGTTCAATCACTTCTGGTATGACAGTTCGAGGCTGTTTGACACCATCCAGTTCACTAGGTTCAGTGTCGTCAGGTTCAATCTCGTCAGGTAAAATCTCATCAATAAGCTTGACATCACCACCACCACCATTGTCTTCCCCTCCTGCCATGTCCATGTTTTCTGTGGCAACCTCACTCTTAATCTTGTCATACTCGGATTTATCTGACTTGACTTCCTCCTCGGCTTGTGACGCATTTGTACTTGATTCACTTTCGGATTCTAACAAACTTGTAGCAGGTGCAGGCGACTCCATGAAACACGTTGAACTACTTGTTCCGGACTTTTCTAAGAAAGGCATGAAGAACTTGCTCGACTTCTTGGCTTCCTCCGCCTCCAACTTTCCTCTCTTCCGTCCTTCATCTCCACTTTCCTTCTTCTTCACGAAGAAATGTTTCACGGTCTTCTTACACAATGTTCTGAAATAAGGCCGTCCTAATGCTTCTCATCCATGATAATCAAAGACAGATCATACAGCTGAAGAAAATTCTTTCTTCATTATCTGAGGATGGCTTGTCTGACTTTAATAGAAGCTGTTCAGTGCCCCCCCCCCCTTCAAGTGGCGCCCAGGGCACGTGCTATACCTGCCATACCTTAGATACACCACTGTGCCTGTAAGCAGTTTGTATTTTGTTGGATAAACTCTTCTCGGGCTTCCAGCTGGGTACAGGTATTGACTTTCACCAACGTTTCAATGACAAACTCTGTAATCTTCCTCAGGGATGATGCCGAGGCATGTTCAGTCCAGTGATATATATACCCCTGTGTTCCGTCCCCCTTGATTGATTAGTCCGCAATCAATCAGGTTTATAATCGAATTTGAGTTCTTCTTAGAGCGAGGCCTTCACCTTTATTAAAATTCTTTTCCTCACGTTTTATTTCTACTCTGCCATGCCAATGGCTTTTGGGACTGACTGGTGAAGGAAGCCTGATCATGGGGCATTTTACAATGGCCAATTAACCTACTAACTGGTATGTCGTTAGACTGTGAGAGGAAATCGGAGCATCTGGAGGAAACCCAGCGGACACAGGTAAGTTCCTAGCAGGTAGTAGTGAGAATTGAACCCAGGTCGCTGGCATTGTAAAGCATTGTGCTAACCACTACATTACTGTATATAAAAGTTGCTGGTGAACGCAGCAGGCCAGGCAGCATCTCTAGGAAGAGGTACAGTAGACGTTTCAGGCCTGACGAAGGGTGTCGGCCTGAAACGTTGACTGTACCTCTTCCTAGAGATGCTGCCTGGCCTGCTGCATTCACCAGCAACTTTTATGTGTGTTGCTTGAATTTCCAGCATCTGCAGAATTCCTGTTGTTTACATTACTGTATATAATTGATTACAGTGGACATAAAAATGATGAGGTATTATCATGACTCACTGTTAAACTGGTGAAGATGTGCTTCCTGAGCTAAGCTGTAGCATTAACAACACAGCGTCATTGAGATGAGAGAGTTTAAAGTTCAAAATTCAAAGCAAATTTGATAGTACTACCCTGAGATTCATCTTCTTGCAGGCCTTATCAGTAGAATGAAGAAATAAAATCGAATCAATGAAAAACTACATACAAAGATTGACAACCAGCCAAAGTATAAATACAAAAAAATAAGTGAATACTGAGAACGAGTTGTAGAGTCCTTGAAAATGAATTCATAGGTTGTGGAATCAATTCATTGTTGAGGTAGGTGAAGTTATCCACACTGGCTTAAGAGACTGATGGTTATGAGGTATTAACTGGTGCTGAACCTGATGGTGGGGGGACCTAAAGCTCCTGTACCTTCTTCCCGATTGTAGCAGCAAGAAGAGAATACAGCCTAAATGGTAGGGTGGGGGGGGGGGGTCCTTGATGAAGGATGCTGCTTTCTTGTGCCAGTGCTCCTTATAGATGTGCTCAATGGTGGCGAGGGCCTTTCCTGTTATGTACCGGGTTGTGCACTGGTGTTCATCAGGACATGAAAAATCACAGATGCTGCTCCATGTATCCTGTGTGCCCATTCCCAGCTTCCAGCTACTTGTGATATACTGTACTGTATTTCCTTTCATCTCAAGTAAGTGATGCATCTCCAACCCAGTCACAGTTTGAGCAGACTTTCTTAACTCCAGGGCCAGTATACTGGCACAGGGATCAGTACAGTCAGATCATGCTGATCCAGGAGCCAATACAGACAGAGAGGTTAACTCAGGAGTCTGTGCAGGCACAGGGCCCAGTACCAACAGGCCACATTAACCCAAGACAAACCAGGCTTCATACATACCACTCATTGTACTGACCTCTCTCATTAACAAGGCATTTACACCCACAGAAATGCTGCACATGTAAGGTGATTTTTGCTTTTTGCACCATTCTCTATAAATTCTAGGCAATATTGTGCATGAAAATCCTGGGAAATCAGTAGTTTTTGAAATACTCAAACCAAAATTCATTCCATGGTCAAAGTATATCACATTTTTTCCCTCATTCTGATGTCTGGTCTGAACAACAAGTGAACCTCTTGACTATGTCTGCATGCTTTTATACATTGAGTTGCTGTCACATGATTGGCCGATTGTATATTTGCATTCAGGAGCAATTGTACAGCTGTACCTAATAAAGTGGCTATTGAGTGCGGATTATATCTCCATGATCATCCTGTGACTTCTCTTGATGAAAGATAACAAGTTCTTGACAAAGGCTGGCAGTGAACAAAAGGGCAATTTCATCTTATTACTTAATAAAATGTGACTTGATTGATTTCATGATGTGTTTTATATGATTTTAGGACCTGAAGTCTTCCAAGACCCGAATTAGTAAACTGTCAGTTGATCTTTGGTTTCAGGAGATTTAAACTTTATGGTTTTAGAAACACTGACACGGTAATTGCCTTTGAATTCACTTGTCTTCATGCTGAAAGGTATTTTATTAATAACTGACATTTCATTTCACTAAGATTTCATCTTAATGTTTTTCTACACTAACCTACCACCACTCATTGCGGGAAAGGCTACTCTTAAAGGTTAAAGCAAGTAAAAGCTGGGATTTAGATAAGGAATTGGTTGAAATGAAGAGAGTATTGGATGGTTGATGTATGTAACAGTTCTTGTTAGTAAGAGCCAGCCAAACTATATGGCACAGTTGTAGAACTACAGCTGCTACCTTACAGCACCAGTTAGCCCAGTTCAATCTTGAACTCTGATGCTGTGCATGTCCTCCCTCCGACTGCTCAGTTTTTCCACAGTTTCCTCCAATTTCCGAAAGGAACACACTTGCCTTAGGAGATGGGGCACCATGTTAAAACCTGTACAAAGCACTGGAGAGACCATATTTGCAATATTGTGTGGAATTCTAGTTGCCCAGTCATAGGAAGGAAGCCATTCAGCTGGAAAAGGTGCAGAAAAGATTCACAAGGATGTTCTGGGACTGCTGGGATTGAGTTATGAGGAGAAGATGGACAGCCTGGGACTGTTTTCTCCTGGAGCATGAGAGACTGAGGGATGACAACAAAGAAGTATTTAACATCATGAGAGACATAGAGAAGATGAATGGGTAGGGGAGTCTAAAACGAAAGAGCAAAGATTTCAGATGAGAGGGCATAGATTTAAAGGTGATCGGAGAGGTAACTTTTTCACATTGAGGGTGGCAGGTGTATAGAGTGAGTTACCAGAGGAATCTGTAGAGGCAGGTACAATGTCAATATTTCACAGACATTTAGACAGGCACAAGGATAGGAAAGGTTTAGAGGGATATTGTCCATACATAAGTAGATGAGTTGGGCTTATGGTCTGGTTTCCAAGCTGTATAACTCAATGATATGTGGGTTAGTCAGTTAAAAGGTCATTGTACATTGCAAAGCAGCATACACGAAAGCTGGAAGATATCAACAGCATCTATGGAGAGAAATAAACAGTTTAAGTACTAGGCCAAGACCCTTCCCATTTTATGGAGGTAGTTAAGCAAATGGGAATATGTGGAGAACAAAGTGGGATAAGAACTGGATTAATGTAAGTGAATGCCTGATGGTCAGCATCGGATTGATTGCTTGATTAATTTACTTATTTATTCATTCATTTATTTATTTAGAGATACAACGCAGAGTAGGCCCTTCTGGCCATTCGAGCCATGCTGCCCAGCAACCCCCAATTTAACCTTAGACCAATCATGGGCCATGCAATGATCAATTAGCTTACTAATCGGTACATATTTGAACAGAGAAAGGATCTGGAGAAAACCCACACATTCCATGGGAAGGACGTACAGACTCCTTACAGATAACTCCAGAATTGAACTCTGAACTCCGACGCCCTGGGCCGTAATAGCATTGCACGAACCACCATGCCACCACAGCTTGGTGGGCTCAAGCACCAATTTCCATATTGGGTGATGACATGAATACAGCGCACTAAGTACATATCTGGTGAGACTTGTTCAGATTATCTGACAGGAAAGCCTCTTCTCAAATTGAATGTTCTTGAAGTGGCTGTGATCATTTTAGGCTGATTTATTTCTTAATAGGGAGCCAATATAGGATCAACATACAAAGACTCTGTAGTTGAATAGCATTTTGTCAAAGCTAAAAATGGAGGTAGCAAGTTTTGGAAGATCTTAATTTTATGGAGAATGGGGTGGAGTGCTTTGCAATAGCAACATTTCCGGTGCCACAAATAGATAAATTCAACATTGCCACATTGGGATCTAGTGCATAATCTCTGGGTTCCCAGGGCAGTACCACAGCCACTACAGTACCAAAGCACACAGTTAATAACAGTCCTCTTTTTACCTGGTCTTGTATACTCATCAGCCTCCCTGTGAACCAGATCTTTGACCCTGTTTCCATACAGGAGCCTGGTGTCGTGATCATAAGCTTTAAGAGTCTCACTGGAGCTGTAGGATTTCTGTGTAGGAACCCGGCAGTCGTCTTTGTCAACTGCAGAACTTGTGTAGCGCTTCTCTTTATCACGTCTGTTCTTTGTGAGGGAACAGTAGGGCCGACGTTCTTTCACATCCATACTTCAGGCATTATGTGTCCAGCCTTCCACTGTCTCACTTCAATCTCGTTTCAGCTCAGAAAGACCTGGACAGAACAGAACAAAGAGAAAACCAGCCATTTAAGTATATATCCAGCAACACATACAGGCCAGCAACCAACTTGCTTCCTTTATCAGACTGATTGGCTTGATTTACTGTATGAAGAACTAATATTGAAAAGTGGAAATGGCTTTTTAATTGTCTATTATGAGCTGCAATGTCTCTTTGTTCATTTCTGTGGCAGCACCATCTTCTAGGTGATAAAGATCGGATGAAAAATTAACAGGCTATTATTCATAGAGAATACAGTCAAAAATAAGGTTTCACATTTTATTCCAGTTATGTTTCCTTAAGTACTCTTTCAACAGAGTAGCCAGTGGAGAGAAGTACTTACAGAAAGAGATGATGGGAAGGATATCAAATTATAACCAGTTTGTTCCCAGCAATACCTCTGGAACAAAATGTGATGAAGGGACTGGATAACAATGCTTAGATAAAGAAGAGACAGTGCCATCCAAACTTCTTTCCAACCCCAACTTTAACCTGAATCCAAATAACCCAAGTCCAAACAATGTGTCAGCAAAGTCAAAGTAAATTTATTATCGAAGTACACAGAGTATAGGGCTATAAGCTACCTCAGGATTCATTTTCTTGCAGGCATTTACAGGCAAATAAAGAAATACTATAGACTTTATGAAAGCCCTACATAAACAAAGACTGACAAACAACCAATGTGCACAAGAAGACAAATTGTGCAAACAAGAAATAAATAATACGGAGAACGTGAGTTGCAGAGGTCTTGAAAGTAGGTTGTGGTATCAGTTTATAGTTGTGGTGGGTGAAGTTATCCGTGCTGGATCAAGAGCCTGATGGTTGTCGAGTCTTTATCCCCAGCCCCGCAAACGGGAATGCCAGGAAGGTGATGAGGTGGAGTGCTTTCAGTTTACACCCTTCATGTGCTCACAGGAAGCCTCTAGTTCTTATAACTCTTGTGCTCAGCTGCTGAAGCAAATCTGTGAGCAAAGGTAATCAGGCATATGGCACCCAACCAGAAAGACCTGGCCCACTGACTAAATGTGCTGCTCATGCTGCCTGCGCACTTGGACTTCCTCTGACTGTGAAGATATAGGCAAGCCAATCCACTGAACCATGGGGCAAAGCAGGCTTGGAGCAGGAACGATGACTCAGCTGTGTACCCTTGGGCTATCATTTGACCTCCAGCCCATCCTGAATTCTGAGCATGTACAGAAGTTTAAGACTTGTTGAGTCCCAAGTCTTAACTGCCAATAGGTCACCTAGTCACAGATGTTCGTTAACTTGGCCATTACAAGTTAAAGGCCACACATGGATATGTACCAGATGAGCAGATGGCAAGAGACAGTGGGCAAACTAACTGTTCTTGCAGGCATAACAACAATGACTACATTGCAACATAATTAATGCCTTGAGATGTTACGGAGAAATGTGATACAGTGAAGTCTTTCAAGTTCTTTACTCCATAATTATACATTCAGTTGGTGGCCATCTTCTGAAGAAAGCTGTCAAATCTTCATTGCAGCCATGATAAATATTATTTTCATCAAGAGCTAAACAACCTCTTGCAGCAATATCACTTATTTTATTTCGAGCCTGATTCTACCTTCAGTTTTCCAGCTAAAGCTCGCTTAAAGTTTCCATTGTTCGCCGATTAAAGTGATGGGAGAGATTGAAACATGGAAGCGAATGTGGAAGGTGAGGGCTGACTGCTTGCCTTTTGATCACCGGTGGGATCGCTCTGCTGCTGGAGAGGGGAGACTGTCTTTTGATCACTGGTGGGATCGCTCTGCTGCTGGAAATGGGAGACTGTCTTTTGATCACTGGTGGGATCGCTCTGCTGCTGGAGAGGAGACTGCCTTTTAATTGCTGGAGGGTTGCCCTGCACTGGAGAGGGGAGACTGCCTTTTGATTGCTGGTGGGGTCGCTCTGCTACCAGAAAGGGGAGACGGCCCTTTGATCGCTGGTGGAATCGCTCTACTACTGGAGAGAGGAGACTGCCTTTTTAATTGCTAGTGGGATTGCTCTGCCACTGCAGACGGAAAGGCCTTCTAATGTGCCCAGAGAATAACACCCAGGCTTTCTGCATTTTTGATAAGGACTTGGACTATAGACTTCATTTCTGTCTTACAGTTTTTTATTTTATGTATTTTTTGTGCAGGGGAGGGGGATTTGGGAGTTGATGATCATGCTGCTGTTCTTTTCTTTCTGGGTTTTGTGGCTATTTCAAAAGTCGAGGGGTAGAGTTTAAGAGTCACGATGTAATGATGCAGCTCTATAAAACTCTGGTTAGGTCACACTTGGAGTACTGTGTCCAATTCTAGTCACCTCACTATAGGAAGGATGTGGAAGCATTGGAAAGGGTACAGAGGAGATTTACCAGGATGCTGCCTGGTTTAAAGACTATGCATTATGATCAGAGATTAAGGGAGCTAGGGCTTTACTCTTTGGAGAGAAGGAGGATGAGAGGAAACATGATAGAGGTGTACAAGATATTAAGAGGAATAGATAGAGTGGATAGCCAGTGCCTCTTCCCCAGGGCACCACTGTTTAATACAAGAGGACATAGCTTTACGGTAAGAGGTGGGAAGTTCAAGGGGATATCAGAGGAAGGTTTTTTACTCAGAGAGTGGTTGGTGTGTGGAATGCACTGCCTGAGTCAGTGGTGGAGGCAGATACACTAGTGAAGTTTAAGAGACTACTAGACAGGTATATGGAGGAATTTAAGGTGGGGGCTTATATGGGAGGCAGGGTTTGAGGGTCAGCACAACATTGTGGGCCGAAGGGCCTGCAATGTGCTGTACTATTTTATGTTCTACCTGGAGAAGAAGAATATCAGAGTGTATACTTTGATAATAAATGAACCTTTAAACCTTTGAGAAAACACAATATCTGCATTGTAGCAGATAAAAAACAAACCAAAATGGCTGAGAAACTGAGTAAGGGAATTGACACTGTATGAAGTACTTCCAAATAACTAAGTTCCAAGTCAAAAAAAAAGTACAAACAAGAGAAAATCGGCAGATGCTGGAAATCCAAGCAACACACATAAAATGCTGGAGGAACTCAGCAGGCCAGGCAGCATCTATGGAAAAGAGTAAATGATCGACGTTCCAGGCTGAGACGCTTCATCAGGACTGGATAAAAAGAAAGAAAAAAAATGTACTATGTCTCTCACCCATAGTACTTTCATTCCAAGCTCCACTTTAACCCCTGGGTTGACGGAGCCCAGTCTTACATAGAACCATAGAAACTACAGCACAGAAACAGGCCTTTTGGCCCTTCTTGGTTGTGCCGAACCATTTTCTGCCTAGTCCCACTGACCTGCACACGGACCATATCCCTCCATACACCTCCCATCCATGTATCTGTCCAATTTATTCTTAAATGTTAAAAAAGAACCCTCATTTACCACCTCGTCTGGCAGCTCATTCCATACTCCCACCACTCTCTGTGTGAAGAAGCCCCCCCCAATGTTCTCTTTAAACTTTTCCCCCCTCACCCTTAACCCATGTCCTCTGGTTTTTTTCTCCCCTTGCCTCAGTGGAAAAAGCCTGCTTGCATTCACTCTATCTACACCCATCATAATTTTATATACCTCTATCAAATCTCCCCCCATTCTTCTACACTCCAGGGAATAAAGTCCTAACCTATTCAACCTTTCTCTGTAACTGAGTTTCTCAAGTCCCGGCAACAACCTTGTAAACCTTCTCTGCACTCTTTCAACCTTATTTATATCCTTCCTGTAATTTGGTGACCAAAACTGAACACAATAATCCAGATTCGGCCTCACCAATGCCTTATACAACCTCATCATAACATTCCAGCTCTTATACTCAATACTTCGATTAATAAAGGCCAATGTACCAAACGCTCTCTTTACGGCCCTATCTACCTGTGACGCCACTTTTAGGGAATTTTGTATCTGTATTCCCAGATCCCTCTGTTCCACTGCACTCCTCAGTGCCTTACCATTAACCCTGTATGTTCTACCTTGGTTTGTCCTTCCAACGTGCAATACCTCACACTTGTCTGCATTAAACTACATCTGCCATTTTTCAGACCATTTTTCCAGCTGGTCCAAGTCCCTCTGCAGGCTCTGAAAACCTTCCTCACTGTCTACTACACCTCCAATCTTTGTATCATCAGCAAATTTGCTGATCCAATTTACCACATTATCATCCAGATCATTGATATAGATGACAAATAACAATGGACCCAGCACTGATCCCTGTGGCACACCACTAGTCACAGGCCTCCACTCGGAGAAGCAATTCTCTACTACCACTCTTTGGCTTCTTCCATTGAGCCAATGTCTGATCCAATTTACCACCTCTCCATGTATACCTAGTGACTGAATTTTCCTAACTAACCTCCCATGCGGGACCTTGTCAAAGGCCTTGAAGTCCATGCAGACAATATCCACTGCCTTCCCTTCATCCACTTTCCTGGTAACCTCCTCGAAAAACTCCAATAGATTGGTCAAACATGACCTGCCACGCACAAAGCCATGTTGACTCTCCCTAATAAGTCCCTGTCTATCCAAATGCTTGTAGATTCTGTCTCTTAGTACTCCCTCCAATAACTTACCTACTACCGACGTTAAACTTACTGGCCTATAATTTCCCGGATTACTTTTCGATCCTTTTTTAAACAACGGAACAACATGAGCCACTCTCCAATCCTCCGGCACCTCACCTGTAGACAGCGACATTTTAAATATTTCTGCCAGGGCCCCTGCAATTTCAACACCAGTCTCCTTCAAGGTCCGAGGGAACACCCTGTCAGGTCCCGGGGATTTATCCACTTTAATTTTCCTCAAGACAGCAAGGACCTCCTCCTTTTCGATCTGTACAGTTTCCATGATCTCACTATTTGTTTCCCTTAATTCCATAGACTTCATGCCAGTTTCCTTAGTAAATACAGACACAAAAAAACAATTTAAGATCTCCCCCATTTCCTTTGGTTCTGCACATAGGCAACCACTCTGATCTTCAAGAGGACCAATTTTATCCCTTACAATCCCTTTGCTCTTAATATACCTGTAAAAGCTCTTTGGATTACATCTGAGATTTTTTTTGTGTGTGCTGTTCAAAAAAAAAGTACGTTCAATTCTTTATTATGAAACCAGCAATGACAAGTGACCAAAACTAAATTTATTAATGATATAAGCGAAATAAACGAAACAAGCAATGTTACATAATAAGTGATAACAGAATAAATGATATTAACAAAGTTAGCAGTCAATAAAAAATACTTAAACCTTGCTCACTCCTTCTCTAACGAAGCTAACGTCACGAAGGGTGAATACGTGACTATGCTAATTTAATTCTACCATGCGCCAACTCACGTGACAAATTACCGTAATCCATAATAAACCATGCAACACAAAGTACAGTACTGACAGATAGAAAATATATACATGGCTCCTACTTGCACGACTTCAATGCCTGTTGCTGATGACAGAGCCCTGAAATCTGAGTATCATGTACCACCCCAGATGTGGAGGGAATTAAGTTGTTGAGTACTCAGCACCCTATGTTTAGGAGTAATTCCAAAGGCTTCAAACAACAGAAATGTGCACTGCATTTTTGTCTTAATGTGCAAAACGTCCTAAAGTGCTTTACAAGGGCATGCAGTGCAAAACAAAATTTCTATGCACAACAGAGCAAATCCTGAGAGGAGGCAAGAAGTTGAGTTCTCAAGAGAAATTTGAAGAGGGGAGGCTTTTATAGAGAATGCTTAAACAACTACAGGCTCTTTCTTCACTGAATAAATACTGGGAGGGTAAAGATGTAGATAGCACCTGAGCTGGGGGAATAAATCAGATTTGATTACATTAGGTGTGTTGAAATTGCTGATATGGAAGGATTGAAAATTTAAATTGATAAGCCAAGTAGATCAGAAGGATGAAAGGTAGTGTGGTGTCTGTTATAGAAATTGACACACGTGCATCATTTTCAATCAATAAGAAGTTTGTTGAGGATTAATCCTGGGAGGCGACTGACAAGAACCTTAGCAACATTGAATCTGGCTGAATTAAAGACAAAATCATGGTGACCATTGTGAGGTATAAGAGGCCTCTGTGAAATTCTCTTTGAGTCAAAAGTCATGGAGTCATGATCATTGATGGGTCAGCATGCTACAGAAACATGAGCTGCTATTCTGAATAGATATAAAAGTCTAAGAAATTTTGACAGTAAAGTTAGAGCCGATTTTGCTGCAGGGAAGTCTAGAACCAGGGCAAAATCAGCCATATAGGACTATGATGAGACCTTTCATCTTCCAAAGGATGATGAATGTCTTAATTACAAGACTACAGATTCTTGGTTTTTGAGTAACATGTTCTATGTTCTATATGAGTATAGAAGAGAAAAGTTTATTTTCCTTTAAAAAGTTTGAACTTATTTGGTGATCTGACAACAAAGTTGAAGGTCCAAACTTCACCTGTATACTATCTTGAATCCATTTTCTTACAAGCATTTACAGACAAATAAAGGAATACAATAGAATTTATGAAAAACTATACATAATCAAAGACTAACAAACAACCAATGTGCAAAAGACAAATCATGCAAATAATAAAATAAATAATACTGAGAGCAAGTGAGTCTATAGGTTGTGGAGACATTTCAGCATTGAGGTCAGTGAAGTTATCCACGCTGATTCAGAGGCCTGATGGTTATAAGATAATAACTTCCTGAACATGGTGGTGTGGGAGCTAAGGCCCCTGTACCTCCTGAGCATAGTACTAAGAAGAGAGCACGGTCTGGATGATGGGGGTCCTTGATGATGGATGCTGCTTTCTTGTGGCAGCCCTACTTGTAGATGTACTCAATAGTGGAGAAGGCCTTTCCTGTGATGGGCTGGGCTGTATGACAATGTTCCCTCCAATTTTTTTATATAGCTGAATGGACCAACCATTGCTCTGAGCATGAAATTTTTACACGGCCTGAAAACTGAAGGTTTTTTTTGGGGTCTGGGAACGATCAAAAATTTTTCCCATATTATTAAATGGTAATTGCTTATTCACTTTCTGACATTCCAGCTTACGAACCGTTTCATAGGAACGCTCTACCTTCGGATAGCGGGGGAAACCTGTACCTCTGATAGTACAGCACTCCCTACAGTGTAACACTAGTTCAAATATCTGCTTAAGTACCTTTTAAATTTGATGAACATTTTTTTTGTCATGACTGCTTTTTTTTAGTTAGTGACTTCCAAAATCTTTCCATCATCTGGGTTTTGGAAGGTTCTCATCAGAGCTCTAAACCCTCAGCTAAGAAAACATCCCAAAGCAGATTTAAAATCCAGGTACAATGGATAATTTCTAATTGGGACATTTCTAATCTTCAAAGTTTAATGTTCTAAGTAAATTTGTTGCCAAAGTACATATATGTCACCATATACAATCCAGAGATTCATTTTCTTGTGGGCATACCCAATAAATCTATAATAGAATAATAACCATAATAGAATCAATGAAAGACCTCACCAACTGGACATTCAATCAGGGTGCAAAAGACAAACAACTATGCAAATACAAACAGAAAGAAATAATAATAAACAATAAATATCTCGGACATGAGATGAAGAGTCCTTGAAGGTGAGTCCATAGGTTGTGGGAACATTTCAGTGATGGGACAAGTGAAGTAAAGTGAAGTTATCCCCTTTGGTTCAAGAGTTTAATTGATCAGAGGTAGTCATTGTTCTTGAATCTGGTGGTGTGAGTCTTGGTGCTCCTGTACTTTCCGCTTTATGGCAGCGGTGAGAAGATCTGGGTGGTGGAAGTCCCTGATGATGGATGCTACTTTCCTGCAACAACACTCCGTGTAGATGTGCTTATTGGTGGAGAGGGCTTTACCATAATGGATTGGGCCATATCCCCTACTTTTTATAGTATTTTCCATTGAAGGGCATTGGTGTTTCCATTACAGGGTGTGATGCAGCCACTCAATATATTCTTCACCACACATCTATAGAAGTTTGTCAAAGATTTAGATGTCACGCCACATCTTCACAAACTTCTAAGGAAGTAGAGGCACTGCAGTGCTTCCTTTGTAACTGCACTTGCATGCTGGGCTCAGGACAGATCTTCTGAAATGGTAATATGTACCGAGGAATTTAAAGTTACTGACTCTCTCCACCTCTGATCCCTTGATGAGGATTGACTCATAGATTTCTGGTTTCCTCCTCGTGAAGTCACTAATCCACTCCTTGGTCTTGCTGACTTGTCTCCTTAGGCAGTCTGTTGGGTCAGGAGTTGACTTGCTTCCAGAATGATTCAATGGTGGGAGTCTGTTTTACAGCAGCTACCATAGGGATCTGACAGTGAGACCACAGCCTCTACTACTAAATCTATAGTTCCGGTAAAGATATACTATAACAATAACTATGCAGTAGTTATAGTATACTTTTACTGGAGGAAGCTAGAAGGTTCATCAGGATGAATCCCGGGCTGAAGGGGTTCCCTTATGATAAGAAGTTGAGATTAAGTGTCTACCTCATTCAGCATACTGAAACATTCTGAAAGAGTTTGATGAGGTAGATGCTGAGACTGCTTTGATTTTTATATGTTCTTATGCATCCATTAACCACAGTGGCCCAACTAGGTGCACTATTCTGACACTCAGACAGCTGTGTTCAGGAGGTTCCTTTTTCAAATTTCACTCTCTATGCTTTTAAGATGATCCCCAAGTCTCTCCTTCATCCACTGATGCACTTGCTTGATTGTCTGGTGACTAATTGCACTCAGAAACTCTGCCAGGTGCTGAGCTACCTTGGGGAGGAGAAACCAACAGCAAGAAAGAAAAATTCTCTCCATTGCCCCTATTCCTTTCCATGTGGGTATCAGAGAATAATGACAGCACTTGTCTGAAGCAAGTGACAAAATATAAGACATTCAACGGAAATTTTTCACGTCAGCAACTTCTCTAGGATGAACTGAACTGAAAGTTGACACTTGCGGAAAAGTAGCTTTGTGTGAGTTGGAGTCCAGGTCCACCATTAGTCATGATGATGAAGCCTAATATCTTGCTTCCCACTGGAAGCCATCAGTGTCTCCCTCTCACTGCTCCGATGAGCCTGACTAATGATCATTTCAACCCTAGAACTGTGAATATATGTAGCAAGCTGCCATCCGCTCATCATCTGTCTGTCCTGCCAGGCGGCTGCTGGAGAAGGGATATTCAATCCCGAATCACTTAAGCCATCACTTGCTGCCATTAAGTTCATCCGTCAGGGACACACAGAACCCAGAGTGAAATAACTCAGAGTGGGGTGATCTGAAAGCCTTTCAAATGAACAACGTTCTTTGCATCAGGTTACAGTCACAGGCATTGTGCTACCGAGAACAGGTTCTTTAACTACAGTAATTGTTCCCTTCATAAAACATTAAAAGAAGAGCAGGTGATTGAGTGCTACTTAGCCTGCAGCATTGTGTTAAGCTGTTGTATCAATCACTTTTCTACATGAAAAGTCGTTTAGATGCTTACTAGAAAAATAATATTACATTAAATTATAATTCACATTATATCAACTAATTGTATGTTAATGCAAATAGAATTTTTCAAAAACAGTTGTTTTCAAATTAAATGTTTTCTTTTCTTCTCATTATAGGTTTATGGCAGCCCTCCTGGGCTTACATAAGTCTTTAGAAAGGTTTTATGATTTTTTAAAAAATTAAAAATCCATTCCTCTGTTACATTCTTTCTGGTTGTTGGAGAGTTTACTGATTTGGATGATTTAAAAGTCTGTAGTCAAACAAAACATTGTTGAAGGTGAAATCCTAACCCCTCTCACCTCAAGGATCAAAGGTCAGGCCACCCTATGGATGTGTTTAATTTGTATAGTCTTTCCTTGCAATGGGGAGAAGGCTTTTTAAGAATTAAAACTAGGCTTGTAAGGCCATAGATAATAGAGGTCATAGAACCTTATGTCATGGAAACAGGCCCTTTGGTCCAGTGAATACACAACAAACATCAAAAATTCATTTACACCAATCCAACTCTGACCCTATTTCATTCACCCCACATTTCCCTCAATACTCTCAAGATTTTACTATTCATCTGCAAACAAGGGGATATTTACACTGCTCAGTTATGCCTGGGATGTGAGAGGAAACCAGAGCACTCAGGGAAAACCAACACACACACACACACCTTGCAAACTCCACACAGAAAATAAGCATTAAATCCCAGTCACTGGAGCCATGAGACCAGCTAAGTCAAAGTCACTGTGCAATCCCTGGGATGAAATTTAACATTTGCCGTTTTAATCTCCTTTCCTCTTCACCAAGCAGAAGAATGTCACACAACTGATTTTAGCTTTTGAGTAGCTCACAATCTGATCATTGCTGATGTGTCGAAGCTGCTCAGCTACTTTTTTTTAACCAAAGTTAACACTCCTACCTCTGACATTCACAAGAGTAAGTTCCAGGTCACAGTTCACTTTAAAAGGCATAAAGGGTGGCCCGGAGGTCAGGGTTAGTGTAACACCAGCAACAGCATGGGTTCAATTCCCGCCACTCTCTGTAAAGAGTTTGTACGTTCTCCCTGTGACTTTGTTGGTTTCCTCTGGGTGCTCCAGTCTTCTCCCATTTCCAAAGATGTACTGGTTAAGTTACTTGGTCGTACGGGTATAATTGGGTGGCACGGGTTCATTAGGCCGTAAGGGCCCAAAAATAAAATCTTTATAAGAACTAACAAAGTGGATATTGAGAAACTGTTTCCTCCAACCTGACATTCTTTGAATAAGACAAGTGGTTGGGCAATTTAGACAGTGATGAGAGAAACTGGTATACATAAAATGCTATGAACCTTAGATATTCCCTATACTGGAAAATTAGACCAGATCAAAGGAAGTGGCTCAAAGCAGGAGGGTGGAGCTGATGACAAAGGTAGAAACATACAAATTAGGAGCAGGAGTTAGCAATGAGGTCCCTCAAGCCCGCCGTACCACACAGGGAATATACCTTTTTTCAGAGGTGTTCCATGATTTCCTGTCCAAAGGCAACAACTTCAGTTTAAGTAGCTAAACACATTTTGGAGCTTCATAGAGAATTAACTAATGAAATCTGATGCAGAATCGCTTCAGGAAATATTAGACCTGATGACCAAAGATTTGGTGTGAAGGAGATCTGCCAAACTGTTAGCTTCCATTTTGCTTCTTTATGATCAAGAATTCCTCTGCCTCAGGTCATCACTCACTTTGTCTGTTAATCAGTTACAGCCCTGAAACCAATCCTAAACTATTGTGGATCCTGTAGTGTAATGGAGATGTACAGCACTGAAACAGGCCTTAAGCTCTACTATGTCTATGTCCATTAGTTGCTTGCCTACACTAATTCCATTTTGCATTGCTCTGAGTTTGGAAAGGAAAGATATATTACAAAAGTAAACTAGTACTAAATATAAATAAAACATATTGTAAAATATTTTATAATTATATGAAATGGAAATGGGTGACTAAAGTGAACATAGGGTCACTTGGAAGATAAGAAGGGTGAATTAATATTAGACAACGTGGAAATGGCTGAAGCTTTGAATGACTATTATGTGTTGGTTTTCACGGTGGTGGATCCCAAAGAGAGAAGTGAAAGATATAAGGGGAAGTGAGGACCTCGATACAGTAGCCGTAGTGATGAGCAAACTGGGCCTCAAAGTAGACAAGTCCCCTGGTCCTGATGGGATGCATCCCAGGGAAATGAAAGAAATGACAGAAGTTACACCAGATGTGTTTCTGATTATTTACCAAATTCTCTAGACTCTGGACAGGGGGGAATTGAAAGACAGCAAAAGTCAAATCACTTGTTAAGAAGAGAATGTAGGCAAATGTGGGTAACTATAAGCATGTTAGTTTAATATCTGTAGTTGGGAAAATACTTGAAGCTGTCATTGAGGAAGAGATAGCAAAATGTTTGGATAGAAGTGTTTCCATCAGGCAGACACAGTATGGATTCATGAGGGACAGATCCTGTTTGACATATTTACCTGAGTTCTTTAAGGATATAATCAGTGCAGTGAATACAGGGCAACAGTTCGATGCCGTATATCAGGATTTCTAGAAGGCATTTGATAAGGTACTGCATAAAAGAGTGATCAATAAGATAAAGAAACATGGATTCGGGGGCAATGCATTAGATGACAAGAGGATAGGTTAAACATTAGAAGGCGAGGGGTGAGGATAGATAAGTTTAACTCTGGTTGGCAATCAGTGGTGAGCACAGGGGTCAATGCCTGCCCACAATTACTCACAATATACATGGACAATTTGGAAGATGGGGATCGAGTGTAGTGGATGACACTAAACTGAATGGAAAAACAAGTTGACTAGAGGATGTAGGGAGTTTGCAGAGAGATATAGATAGGTTAAATACGTGGACTAGAGTCTGGCAGATGGAGTACAATGTTGGCAAATATGAAGTCATCTACTTTGGAAAGAAAATTAGAAGATCAGATTATTATTTAAATGGTGAAAGATTGCAGAATGCTGTTGTGCAGAGGAACGTGGGAGGACTTGTGCATGAATTGCAGAAAGTTAGTTTGCAAGTGCAACAAGTCATCAAGAAGGAAAATGGAATGTTAGCCTTCGTTGCCAGAGGGATTGAATTTAAGAGCCATGATCTAATTGAATGGTTGAGCAGGTTCAACAGGCCAGATGCCCTTACTCCTCCTATTTCTTATGTCTGCATCTTTCTTTCTGGGTGAAAAGCTTACCCCTCAATTCTCCTTTAAAGCTAACCCTCTTGCATTTTTGATACCCCTACTCTGGGAAAACGACTCACTATCTACCTAATCTATGCCTCCACCAGATCACCCCTCAGATGCTCCAGGGAATAAACAAACCTAGCCCATCCCATCTCTCTCTCCATAACTGAAGACCTCTAATCTTGGTAACATTCTGGCAAACATTCACGCTACTGTCACCAATCCAACCACATCCCTTAGCAATGAGAACTACACACAATAGAATCTTAGTTATTTCCTCATCCCTCACCTTCCCTTGTTGTTTTCTCCAGCTCTGGATTTGACTAATACTGTATCTGTTAATTGCTCTGACCTGAAATATTAACTCTGTTTCTCTTTCCGCAGATGCAGACTGACCCGCTAAATGTTTTCTGCTCATATTTCAGGTTTGTAATATTTGCATTTTTTTCTTCATTTTCACAGAGACTGTGAAGACATAGTGGCACAGACATCAGTGATGCTGCCTGACAGTTGCAAAGACCTGGGTTCAGAATTGACATCCAATGCTGCACGCTCCTGCTGTGAATGCATGGGTTAATCGCAATGTGTTAAGTCATTGAAATTTCACATGGCAAATGTGCAGAGGGGTGATGGCATTGTGATGGGAAAGTACAAATAAAGCAGAATTATACACTTTTGCCTTTGATGCACTAATATTCCTAGAGTGAGACTAGGGGAACAACAGGCACTGGCAAGAAAGGAGATCATTCAGAGGGCTCAACATCATCATCATTATGTGCTGGGTCATATGAAATGGGTAATCGTGGTCTCATGACCATGATTGTTCTTGGCAAATTTTCCATAGAAGTTGTCTGCCATTGCCTTCTTCTGGGTAGTGTCTTTACAAGACGGGTGACCCCAGCCATTATCAATACTCTTCAGAGACTGTCTGCTTGGAGTCACTGGTCACATAACCAGGACTTACAATATCTATCAGTTGCTCATACGATCATCTACCACCTGCTCCCAAGTCTCCACGTGACCCTGATCGTGGGGGGGGGGGGGGTATTCTAAGCAGGTGCTACACCTTACCCAAGGATGATCTGCAAGCTAGCAGAGGGAAGGAGCATCTTACACCTCCCTTGGTATCTCCACCCTGCCACCCAGAATGCTGGATGGCACAAAAAAGCTCACTGAACAACCTCAGAATTCAAAATCATGAAAAAAGTTCCAGATTCTGAAAATCTGAAATAAAAATGAAAAAATACTGAGAACACCATGCAGGTCAGGAAGTATCTGTGGAAAGCAAACAGGGTTAACAGTTCATGGTGAAAACCCCTCTTCCTTTGCTGATTCCCAGTAGGAACGTGCTGTGTAACTTCTTCTGCCTCCTGACATTTTCAGTGAGGTGGAAAACCGGCAGCAGAACCACTGTCGCTATCTAGCCCCCTAACACCCTTAAATCTAATTTCGCCCTCTGCTACCTTAAATGCATTTTAGCAATTCTGTTAAATTAGCAGAAGAGGCATGTGATCTAAGTGAAAATGCAAGAGACTGCAGATGCTGGAATCTGGAGCAACAAACTTTCAACCCAAAATGTTGGCAATTCCTTCCAACACCCACCTGCCCCACACACACAGGCACACAAATGCTGATCAGCCTCCTGAGGTCTTCCAGCAGATAGTTTGTGCTGTGATTTTGGTGAATTCAAAACAAGTGTTGCAGTCTGTTAACCAAAGCCTCATGAAACTGGAGATTTCCCACTTCAAATTTTAGCATTCTTGCAAGAGAGGTACACAACACTCAGCCACTGGAAGCCTATTCTGAGCCACACACACACACACACACACACACACACACACACACACACACACACACACACACACACACACACACACACACGCAAGATCCTAGAGGAGCTCAGCAAGTCAATCAGCATCTATAGACAGGAGTAAAAAGTCAACGTTTCAGGCCGAGACCCCTCATCGGCACTCGATGGGAAGGGGGTTCAAGCCAGAGAACGAAGATGAGGGGAAGGAGGGAGTACAGGAGGTAGGTGAGTCGAGGTGAGAGGGAAGGTGGGTGGTTGGGGAAGGTGGGATGAAGTGAGTTCAAGGTGATAGGTGGAAGAAGTAAAGGGCTGAAGATGAGAGGATGGTAGACCACAGGAGAAAGGTAAGAAGGAGGGACACCAGAGGGAGCTGGTGGGAAGGTGAGGAGAAGAGAAGGGGTAAGAGGGGAACTAGAATGGAGAATGGACAAAGAGAGAAGTGGGAGCAGTAAAAAAATATTGGAAGTTAGAGAAGTCTATTCTGACATTCCAATGGGAGGGAGCTGAACTTCACTTTGACTCAGAGCTTTTAGCCACTTCTTCTGCATTTATTTGACACTTAATCTGACAAAAAAACATTGGGAGGAGACTCGCAGCTAAACAAGCAGCTAGAAACTTCTCAGTGCCTTACTTTGGTTAGACATTTGGGCTTAGCTGGTCAAAGTCCCAATGCAATGGGTATTTCTAACCAGTGCCTAATGTTTTGGAAGTGAATTCTTATCGGGAAAGCATGTTTGCTCTCCAAACCAGGTAGACAGAAACTAGAGCTAGGTATATGCCTGTGAACAACTGGCTTGATGACTGATTCCTCCTGGTCTCAAATACCCAGTTGACCAAAAGAAAGAAAGGGAGAGAGTTCCTGCTTTCCTATGTTCAGTCAACACACAATAAAAGTTGTTGGTGACCGCAGCAGGCCAGGCAGTATCTCTAGGAAGAGGTGCAGTCGACGTTTCAGGCCGACCTTCGTCAGTCAGGAAGGGTCTCGGCCTGAAACGTCGACTGCACCTCTTCCTAGAGATGTTGCCTGGCCTGCTGCGTTCACCAGCAACTTTTATGTGTGTTGCTTGAATTCCCAGCATCTGCAGAATTCCTGTTGTTTCCTATGTTCAGTGTTCCTTTTTGTTACCTCTATAGAAAAGGTGGGTGTTTGGCCGTGAACGTGTAAGAGAAAAGCACTGACAAGATGTATTTTCTATGCTAATCCCCTGTTCAGATTGATAAGTCTGTCTGTCTCGGTACCATATCGGATGCGGATGTTGCTGATCATGGTTTTCCATATAGATCTATTCCTTGTTCTTTTGATGACTTCCATTTCCTCGATGTGTAGCCACCTGGCTAGGCTTTTGATGTACATAAGCCGAGGCCTTCCTCTGGGTTTACTCCCCTCAATCTTTCCAGAGAGTATGAGTTTTTCTAGTTCATCTTTCCCCATGATGAGTCCTAGGAATCTAGGTTGTCTTTCTCTTATTGTTGGTATGAGTGATCTAACTGCTTGGGCTCTTCTAAGAACTTCTTCATTTGATGTGTGTGTGATCCATGATATTTTTAACGTTCTCCTGTAGAACCATAATGATAAGAGCAGATGGAAATCTAGCGTAGAGAAAGGGTGGCAAAATTACTTGTTTTCTGAATGGACCATTGAGTTTTATCTAGGAAAATCTGATCTGTTTTGCTCAGAAATTCATACAAGTTACAGGACTAAGACAGGCTACTTGGCTTAACTCGTCTGTTCTCTGTATAGCACTATTTGACCTCAGCACATATTCTTCCATTCCTCGCTCTTCTTCACAAAATTATTTTCATGTTATTTCTTTTTATTTAGAGATACAGCGTGGAATAGACCCTTCTGGTCCTTCGAGCCATGCCACCCAGGTAACTCTAACCTAACCACGGGACAATTTACAATGAAAAATTAACCTACATTGTATGTTTTTGCACTGTGGGGGGAAAGCGGAGGACCCAGAGAAAACCCATGCATTCTATGGGGAGAACGTACAAAGACTCCTTGCAGAGGATGCCAGGATTGACCTGCAAACTCAGGTGCCTGGAGTTGTAATAGCATCGTGCTAACTCTTATCCCACTTCTCTTTGTTCTATTTACCTTAACAGCTCAATATGCCAGTTGGCTCAGCATCTAATATGCTCTCAGGGCTCCCCTGATGTTAATGTTAAGTTCTGGAGAGGCAACTTGCAAGTAATTCTGGAATAAATAGCTAAGACTTTATTTTGAGCTCCCTATGTACCATTGTCATTTGTCTTATGCTCTTTTAGATATTAAGAATCCACAGAGAACACATCTGTCCATCACTGGAAAATCCCTCCCCACCACTGAGCACATCTACATGCAGAGTTGTCGCAGGAAAGTGGCATCAATGATAAGGGACCCCCACCACCCAGGACGTGCTGTCTTCTCACTGCTGCCATCAGGAGCCTCAGGACTTGCACCACTAGGTTCAGGAACATTTCATACCCCTCACCATCAGGCTCTTGAATCAAAGGGGCTAACTTCACTTGTTGCATTATTGAAATGTTCCCACAACCTTTGGACTCACTTTCAAGGACTCTTCATCTCAAGTTCTTTATATTTATTGTTATTTATTTTTTTTCCTTTTTTTTTATTTGCACAATTTGTTGTCTTTTGCACACTGGTTGAACTGGTTAGTGCAGTTTTTCATTGATTCTATTAGGGTTGTTATTCTATTGTGGATTGATTGAGGCAGCTCACAAGAAAATGAATCTCAGGGTTGTTTATGGTGATGTATCTGTACTTTGAACTTTGAACTTTCTTTCATTGAGCAAAATACACAATGCACAAAACGAATAATGATGAAAAACAATTCAGAAATTCTACATGACTTTAAAAACTTCAGTCAGTAAGTTCCCTGAATGTATATTGGTACTGATAAACACTACCCTCGTGCAGACAGAATGAGTTTATTTGTTTTAACTCTACGAATACTCAAGGGTTACAATTTCCTATTTCTCTGAAAAAGAATTAGCAGAGATGGAAATAAAGGAGGCAAGCATCTGTGAAAAAGGAAAAGTTCATGAGAGAAAAAATCTAGATTGACAACCTAATGTTCCTGATGAAGATGAAATTTCCACAGCTATATATTCTAACCATCAAAGTAAATGGGACAAAATTTATTTGTGACCAATCACTCAGGCAGAGTTAATGGCCCATCCTAAACTGTGGAACTGGAGTTACCTTAAAGTCAATCAACAATGAAGGAATATATTGGTTAATGAAATGAGATTTAATGATCATTATTTCCAGATCAGCTCCTTCTAATCCTTTCCTGCCACCTATGGCATTAATTAAAATCCAATTTTATAATTTTGCTTGCGACTTGAACTCACCAGTGGAACGTAGACCATTGTTACTGTACAATCATTTTACTGTACAATCACCTAAGTCACATACAGACTTTTGAATCGTTATCACTCTAATTTTATACAAACTTCCTTTGATTCCCCTGTGGCTGCATCCCTTCTGAACCCCTGTTTGTGTGTCAGGGTGGTTTCTTGTTTCTGATAATTTTTTCCTCCAAATTCTACTCTCGCAAGTTTACCTGAACAAGGTTTAATTGCTGTAGTGACTTTCTTTGTCTTTTAAGGATTGTTGTCTCTTTTATTAATTGAACAACTTTCCTGAAGCCTACAGTCAGCTGGTGAAACCTTTTCAAGTCACCAAAGGAATTCATTTCAAGCTTGGATATCAGCACTTTGATAATTGAGTTATTACTTTTGGTCACCTTATGCCACATTGGATGATGTGTTCTGGACAATACTGGGTGCAATCCAATTGAGCAGTGCATTCTCCAACAGGAGAGAAGATAGATTTTCCTCTCATCATCTTGACAACTGCTGAAATAGTATGTGTGGACCTAAGCTGAGACTCAAATCAGACTTAACTGTGATACCTTGCATTCATGCAGGAAGAACAACTACTTAAGATTCCAGAGACCTTTGCTGATACCTATAGTGGACATTAATTTTTCTTATATATTTATTTACAGGACGTGGGCATCACCAGCTAAGCCAGCAATTATTGCCCATCCCTAGTTGCCCTTGAGAAGGTTGTGATGAGCTGCCTTCTTGAACCACTGCAGTCCCTGAGGTGTAGGTACACCCACCGAGCTATTAAAAAGGGAATTTCGTGATTTTGACCCAGCGACAATGAAGGAATGGCGAAATGTTTCCAAGTCAGGATGGTGAGTGACTTGGAGGGGAATTTCCAAGAGGTGGTGTTCCCAGGTATCTGCTGTTCTCATCCTTCCAGATGGTAGTGGTCGTGGGTCTGGAAGGTGCTGCCTTAGGAACTTTGGTGTGTTGTTGCAGTGCATCTTGTAGATTGTACACACTGCTGTAACTGTTCATCGATGGTACAGAGATCGGTTACTTGTGGAAGGGGTACCAATCAAGTGGGCTGCAAGAAAAATTAGAGGCTGCAAGAAAAATTAGAGACTGCAAGAAAACATATGATGAAAAATACCTGGCCTTGCACTGGTCCATGGTGTTTTTTATTCTGTACTTTGTTGCTGATTATCCCTTGGCTGGAACCCATATTTTAACTTTGTTTTCATTAATTTATGTGATGATGTCATCATTGGAAAGGTCAACCTTCATTGCATTTCCTAGAGATAGCACTGCTGGGCATTCTTTTCGGACTGTTGTTATTACAACCTCACAAGATATCTGCAGCAGTACTCCTGCGTACAGACCCACCAATAAATAAGAAACAGTGCTGTGAATCAAAGTCATCACTGCAGGCGATAGTGAGCGAATGTGCCTGCTACCTTTCTACTTCTCGGTGGTAGAGTGTGGTGATTGCCAGAAGTGGTTAAATAGGTAATGTTAAAAGATTGTTCTCAGCAGTTACACAATAAATGAAAGTGAACAGGCTCACAGCTTAAACAAAAAACATTGAACACAAACTATGAATTGACTTTCAAAAACTCTACAATTCAGGTTCTCAGTATTTTTTATTATTTGTTTCTTTTTGTTTTTGAACATTAGTTGCTTCTCAGTCTTTGTGTGTAGTTTTTCAATGACTTTATTGCACTTCTTTGCTCTACTGTTAATGCCTGCAAGAAAATGAATCTCAGTTCCAGGAAGGAAGAAACAGTATCTAATTCAGTTAAGTGGAGTCAATAAATGTGGTGGCGTATTATTGGGAATTACAATTTAGATGGAGCCAAGAGAAGCTATGACCTGATAAGAAGCTAACCTGTAAGCTTGCTCTGCCCATATGCACATTTTTCTCTCTGATATTAATAGGAAGAGTATCTCCCCAAATTTCTGAATGATCAGTCTTAGCTCTGGTGCTCATTGAGAGCTTCTACCTTTACCAATGTGAGACAACATCTCTCTGAGAAACTGTTGGTAGTAGGTGAAGAGTTGTTGGCAACCTCACTTCTCCCCTTGGCCATCGGGCAGAAGATACCTGAAAGCATGCACAGACTCAAGAACAGCTTCTATCCCACTGTTATCAAACTCTTCAATGGACTTCTTGTGTGATAAGATGGATCCTTGGCCTCAAAAACCATCTGGCTATGATCTTGCACTTTATTCTTTACCTGCACTGTGCTTTATTCCGCATTTTTATTGTCTTATATAGTTCCAGCTCAATGCACTGTGTAATGACTTGATCTGTATAAACAGTATGCAAAACAAACATTTTAGTGTATCCGGGTAAATGTGACAATAATAAAGCAATATAATGTGTGTGGACCAAGGATCAGTTAAAAAAAGCAGGAAATCAGAATGGATTGTGTGATGTTGAACCTAAAATCTCAAGGAATCATAAAAGAAACATTAACATCAGTTCACAAATTCACTGGAATCTTAATGTCAAATTAATGTAGAATTAAGAGCACCTGTGTTTTAGAAATAGACGCACTAGAGTTATATCTTGATCAGGAATGTGCTTTGATTATAAAACTATTCAAGTATTCTTTGTTTCTTGCCCCTACATGGTCTCACCTTTTTCTTCTCTGCCAACTAATTCAGATTGACAATCTCCAAGGTCCCGGATTTAACGGCCTCTTAGATGACAACAATTTTTTTATCACATCAGCTGCGGCTTTTGTTCTCTAGGCATTGAACTCCGGAAACTCCCCCCCCATCTCTCTTCCTCTCACTCTCCTTTGAGACACTCATTAAAACCTACCTCTCCCCAAGCTGTTGATTACCTGTGCTAAACCCTTCTTAATTGGGTTGGTGTCAAGCTTTGTTTGTAAGTGCTCCTGTGAAATTCTTTGGGTTGTTACCTACCCCTAAGGCAGCACAAATGACAGTCATTACAATGTAAATTTCCTTAAGCCTGCCCAGTAACAAGTTTAAAGCTGATTTAAAACATTTTAAAAGAATGATTTTCAAAGTGCAGACTACGTTGCATAAATGGTTTATTTCGGGTTGTAACGCTATAAATGTTTGTTGAGAGCTTGAGATGAGCCAAGGATGGTCAAATAAAGCATACATTTATAGGTCTTGTTTCTGAGCTGTAATGATGGTAACATCTAAGTTTCAGAAAAATGATACTCAGTTAACTAAAGTCCAATAACTTCAGCCACCTCAAACTGAACTGATTCTACAACCTATGGACTCACTTTTAAAGACATTATAGCTCATGTTCTTGGCAGTATTTATTTAATTATTTATTATGTATATATTTATCTATCTATTTATTTAGCTATTTGTTTATTAATAATTACTATCTTTTTTTTGTACTTGCACATTTTGTCTTCTTTTGCCCATTGGTTGCTCTTCAGTCCTAATGTTTTTCATTAATTCCATTGTATTTCTTTGTTCTACTGTGAACACCTGCAAGAAAATTAATCTCAATGTAGTACATGGTGATATGTATGTACTTTAATAATAAATTTACTTGGAACTTTGAACTGTGAACAATAGTTTCTAGTGACTACTTAACACCAATAATTTGAAGATTCAATGACCCTGATTAAATTTGGACATCCCCCTTCCCCCTTACATTCTCTGTTCTGGGACCGGGAGGAGAATGTGGCTGCAACAAGGGCAGCTTTTGCCTTTCCCTACTACATCATTGCTGAATGCTACGGTAAGTGTCTGACATAGTCCCGCTGAAAAGTCCTTAAGATTCTTTGGTTCTTTTCATCTCAACCTTTGAATGAAACGCAGGAGTATTTTGTTTAAAATAAGCGGCTGAAACAGCAGCTTATTACAAGATTTAATCTGAAGCCTCATGGGCTATTAGCATTTTTACACTGATTGATCTGGAGCAGGCTTTAGCGCACACACACAGACACACATACTTGATGCATTATCTGAAGTAGACCAGTTTGAAACCAGAGTTCTGGTCAATAGATTGGTTTACATCTATCGTTTGTGGGAAAAAGCAGAAGGCTTCAGTGGTGCACAAAAGGTTTTAATTCTGCAGTTCCAGGCTTATCATGCTCTAAATTAATTTAAGTGCATAGACCAAATTGGATATGTTCCCTGCCTGACCTTTAATATGCATGTTCTGACTATCAGCTCCAGCAAGTCTTCTCCTCAAAAGTCTATGATTTCCACCTGCTTGTAAAAAAAATGTTTGGTTTGAAATACAAACCAATTTCTGCTCTTTTCTTTGTAAAGGTATTAAATTTTTTGAGTTACTAGAAAACAAAACTCTGAATGGATTCCACAACCTATGGACTCACTTTCAAGGACCCGACAACTCAATTTCTCAGCATTATTTGTTTAATTATTTATCTTTTTTTATTTGCACAGTTTCTCTTCCTTTGCACGTTGGTTGCTTGTCATTCTTTGTGTATAGTTTTCCAATGATTATATTGTATATTGGGACAAGCAAAAATGCTGCATGTAAATTCAGCCCATCCACATAGGTGTGACAAAACAAATCTAATCGCAATGCTAATATGCTTAACTCCTGAAGTATACTACTTCAGACTCATGACATCATCAGCATGCTGGGAGTTAAAAGAAGCAAATGCAAAATTTAAACTTCAAAGTTAATTTATCATCTAGGTACATATTGTATATTTCACCAGATAAAACCATGAGATTCAGTTTCTTATGGGTATTCACAGTAAATACAAGAAACACAATAGAATCAACGAAAGATCACTCTCAACAAACAAGCACTGTGCAAAAGACAACAAACTATACAAACACAAAATGAATAAATAATAATAATAATCCAACAAATTCAATATGATAAATGTAGAAAATGATGAGAAAAACCAGAAACAGTCCACCATGTTACAGGATCCTCTAGAAGTTTAACACAATCTGATTACTAACAATCAAGTGGCAAACATCATTCGTCAAAAGCTTGCTTTTATACAGAAACTCATAAATAAAATCACACCTTATTATAAGTACAATCCTGGTCCTGTTTTAGAATTAGAATACCACACAATATATTATGACCAATCAGTTATTTACAGATAGGACGATCCATAATAACTGTCTGGATATAATAATACAAGATAAACAAGCAAGAACAACTTATGTAATAGATTTAGCCATTCCAAACACACAAAAATAGGTAAGTTAAAAACACCAGAAATATGCAGATTTAAAAGAGGAAATTGAAAGTCTTTGGAACATGAACAAAATGTACATTGTCTTGACAGTAATATCTACAACTGGTGTCATCTTGAAAGATTACACAATAACTTAAAACAATTAGGGCTACACAGTAATATCTATGTAAATCTTCAAAAAGCCACAATACTAAACCCCACTAGAATAGTCCGAAAGTTCCTAGCAATTGAAAATGAGTTGACAAAAAAATAAAATTCATAATAAATTAGCAATAAAAGAACATGAGATTAAGAGACCTTGAAAGTGACTCCACAGACTGAGGGAACAGGTCAGTGATGGGAAGGGTAAAGTTGAGTGATGTTATGCCCTCTGCTTCAAGAACCTGATGGTTGAGGGGTAACAATGGTTTCTGAATCTGGTGGTGTGAGTCTTGAGGCTGCTGAATCTTCTTCCTGATGTCAGCAGATAATCACATGGTCCATCTAGAGCTTCAGGTTGTGAGGACACGCTTGTCTGTGGCTATTTTCATAAACTTAAAGGTGGATCATCAAGTGTTCATCAAGGAAGGATTTTCGGACTTTAAAGAAAGGTGGGGCCTCACCTGGGCACCGTAGGTAATTTTGCTGTCTTGCAGCTCCTGTAACGTGGGTTCAATCCTACGTGCAGTCAGGTTCAGTGAATGTAGAGGAAACTGCCATTTCTTTAAATTACAAGTAGGATGAAGAGTATGGTGAGAGAGTGGGAAATTGGTTTTGATGCCAAGAATGAATGAGTTATGATCTTATTGAAAGGCCAAGGTGATCTGAGCTGCTAACTGGCCTGTTTCTTCTGTCCCAATGGTTGATCCTCTATTTCATATCCTCTTTCCTGTCTGATCCATCTACAGTTGTCAATTAACAAAAGAACACACAGTACCCCCTTACAATGGAATCCAACTGCTTAGCACAGAGGTTAGTGTGCCATTACTGCACCAGCTATAAGATCGGGAGTTCACTTCCTGCCCATGTCTCTAAGGAGCTTGTATGCCCTCCCCACGACTGCATTGGATTTCTTCAGGTGCTCTGGTTTCCTCCCAGATTTCAAAGACGTTTGGGTTAATATGTTGAGGACATGCTATGTTGGCACCAGCAGTCTGCTGACACTTGAGGGCTGCCTCGCATAATTCTCACTGATTTTATTGGATGCAACCAACGCTTTTCACTGCACGTTTCGATTATACATGTGACGAGTAAAGCTAATCTTTCACCTTCAACTATTACTTTTGATAACTAAACCCTGGAGAAATTCTTCAGTTTTCAATCTCTGGACATTGGCACCCACACAGTGGTCACCTAGTTTCACTCAAGAAAATCACGTTCTCTTATCACAGGATGTTCATATTCCAGTACCTGGATATTGTTATGATTTTTAAGTGTTTAGAAATGGATAGGTGTGGGTCGGTTCTCCAAAGTTCCAGCAAAAATGTAAAAGCATTTTTCAATGCATTTCTTTATTGCCTCGTTGTCCTAGACAGCTCTTGACAACATGTACTGAATATTCAGTTATAAAATCTGTTATTACACAGCCCATTGAGTCTGTGCAAGGTCTTAGTAGAGCAATCCTGTCAGTCCTTTTTCTCCTACAAATTATTTTCAATCTAGTGCATGTCCAATTTCTTTTTGAGATCCCAGATTGATTCAGTTTCCACCACCTTTCCTGATCATAATCAATGCCTATACAAAAAAAAAGACTTCCCTTCCAATACACACAAAAATGCTGGAGGAACTCAGCAAATCAGGCAGCATCTATAGAGGGGAATTAACAGTTGATGTTTTGGACCAAGATCCTTCCACAGTACTGGAAAAGAAGGAGGCAGAAATCAAAATAGTAAGGTAGTGGGGGGGTGGGGGGGAAGGGTGTAGAAGCTGACAAGAGAAATCAAAGCTTTCATAAAAGCCAAAACGAGGGCAGATAATACAGCAAAAATTAGCGGAAAGTTTGAGAAGTGGGAAGCTTTTAAAAACCAACAGAAGGCAACTAAAGAAAGTCATAAATTAAAGTCAATAATATTAAAGAGTATGGCGAGGAGCCAAGTGGTTAGGGCGTTGGACTAGCAATCTGAAGGTCATGGGTTTGAGCCTCGGCTGAGGCAGCGTGTGTGTGTCCTTGAGCAAGGCACTTAACCACACAATGCTCCAGTCTACCCCGCTGAGAATGGGTACCGGCAAAAATGCTGAGGGTTAACCTCGCGATAGACTGCTGTCTTATCCGTGGGGGGAGGGGTGGCTGTAGTCTCACACTCTCAGTCACTTCACGCCACGGAAACTTGCATAAGAACCGGCTTGATGGGCCACAAGGCTCATGACAGACTTAAAAAAAATATTAAAGAGGATATCAATAGTTCCTTCAGATATATAAAGTATCAAAGAGAGGTTGGAGTGGGTATCAGACCAGTGGAAAATTATACTGGAGAAGTAGTAATGGTGGACAAGGAAATGGTGGAAGAAATGAATAAGAACTTTGCATCAGCCTTCATGATGGAAGACACTGGTAGTATGCCAAAAGTTCAAGAGTCTCATGGGGCAGAAGAGTGTGAAGTTGGCATTACTAGGGAGAAAGTTTTTGGGAAACTGAAAGGTCACCTGGACCTGATGATTTACACCCCAAGGCTCTAAAAAAAAGTGGCTGAAATGATAATGGAGGCATTAGTAATGTACTTTCAAAGATTTAATGGATTCTGGCATGGTTCCAGTGGAAAATTGCATGCGTCACTCGACTCTTCAAGAAGGGAGAAAGGTAGAAGAAAGGAAATTTTAGGCCTGTTAGTCTGACCTCAGTGATTGGGAAGACGTTGGAGTCAATTGTTAAGGATGATGTTTTGGGGTAGTTGGAAGCACCTGATAAAATAGACCACAGTCAGTGTGGTTTCCTTGAGAGAAAATCTTGCCTGACAAATCAGTTGGAATTCTTTGAACAAATACTGTAACAAGCAGGATAGACAAAGGAGAATTTTTTGATGTTCTGTGCTTGGATCTTCAGAAGGGCTTTGACAAGGTGCTGTACATGAGGGGTGCCCATTGGTATTACACGATAGATACTAGCATGGATAATGCATTGGCTGATTGGCAGGAGGAAAGAGTGGGAATAAAGGAAACCTTTTCTGTTTGCCTACCAGTGACTAGCAGTGTTCCATAGGGGTCCATGTTAGGATCGTTTCTTCTTCTTCTTCTTCTATTTCTGGCTGTTTAGATGCATCTAGGCGTATTACAGCACTCCGCAGGATGTATAATTATAGAACTTCAAGGAACTCAAATTGTTTCTTTTTATGTCATATGTCAATGAATTGAATGATGGAACTGATGGCTTTGTGGCCAAGTTTTCAGAAGAGACGAAGATAAGTGTTGGGAAGTATATGGTCATGCACTTTGGTAGAAGAAATAAAAATGTAGACTATTTTCTAAATGGTGAGAAAATTCAAAAATCTGAATTGCAATGGGACTTGGAAGTCCTTGTGCAGGATTCTCCAAAGGTTAATTTGTTGGTTGAGTTGATGGTGAGGAAGGCAAATGAGAAGTTAGCATTCATTTTAGGAGGACTAGAGTATAAAATCAACAATGTAATGTTGAGGCTTTAAAAAGCACTGGTGAGGCCTCAATTGGAATATTGTGAGCAGTTTTTGGTCCCTCATCTAAGAAAGGATATGTTAACATTGGAGAAGGTTCAAAGGACATCTGTTGTGCGCATGCGCCGGTCGTGCATGCAGCCTGGTACAGCCGTTCCGATCTATTCTTACTTTCTTCTTCTTACTTTTTAATTTACGTTATTTTTTATATTTTTTTTCACACGGTAACCCATTGAAGCTGCACCCTCTCTAACATGCTGGTAGAGAGAGTTTTATTTGGGTTTTCTTTAGCGCTGGAAATGGTTACATCCCGACACGCGGGACAGAAGCAAGGTTGCACTGTGTATTCCACGGACCAGCAAATACCGGCCGGTTTAGCGAACAGAGCGGCGGACACCAGAGACTTTTGGAAAAGAGGAGTTCGGTGGGTAATACCGTTCTGGCTGACTGGAAGTGCACTGAGAGCGGTAAGCATAAAGAAGTTGGCTGCTTACTGATCTGGTTAACAATGGATGGTGCAATCCGGGGCATATTGCGATCGAGGAACGTGTTTGCAGACTGGATATTGAACTTTTTACTGTTGGACGTCGGCCACATTCCACCGTGATACAACACTTGGTGGCATGGGAGGTCGTTCCTGCCTGTGGCCATCGAACGTGCAGCTCCTCCCGTGGAGGGTCAGACACCCTGAGCCAATAGACTGGTCCTGGACTTATTTTCCATCTGGCATAGTTTGCATTTTATTGTTTGATTGTTTGTGGTTTTTGTATTGCTATACTTACGCTCTGTTCTTGGTTGGTGCGGCTGTAACGAAACCAAATTTCCCTCGGGATTAATAAAGTATATCTATCTATCTATCTATCTAGATACACAAAAATGATTCTTGGATTAAAAGGCTTGTAATCTGAGGAGCACTTGACTACTATGGGCCTGTACTCACTGGAATTCAGATGAATGAAGGGTGACCTCATTGAAACAAATGTTGAAAGGCCTCAATAGATTGGATGTGGAGAGGATGTTTCCTATGGTGGGATAATCTAAGACCAGAGGATGAAGCCTCCTTTTAGAACAGAGATAAGGTGGAATTTCTTTAGCTAGAGAGTGGTGAATTCACGGAATTCATTGCCAGAGGCCGCTATGGAGGCCATGTCATTGGGTATATTAAGGCAGAGGTTGAGAGATTGATAGTTAGACAGGGCATGAAGGGATATGTGGAGAATTGATGGGCCAAATGGCCCAATTCTGCTCCTATATCTTATGGTCTAAGCTGGCAGGTGATAGTTGAGTTCAGGTGAGGGGGAAGGCAGCTGGGTGGAGGAGGGGGTTTGAAGTAAGAAGCTGAGAGGTAATAGGTGGGGGGAAGCTAAGGTCTGAAAAAGAAGGAATCGAACAGAAGAGTAGAGTGAACTATAGATTAAAAGGAATGAGATAGGAGACCAGAGGAAGCTGATGGGAAGGCTATAAGGATGAGGGGTGGGAAGAGAAAGGGTGAGAGGATAACCAATATGGGGAATAGAGAAAGAGAGACAATGGAGTGGGGGGGAGTGTGAAAAAAGGACTAATTACCAGGTTACAGAAATTGATGTTCATACCATCAACTTGGAGGCTACCCAGATGGAATATTCACACAAAATACTGGAGGAACAGCAAGTTAGGTAACATCAATGGGGATTTTCCTTCCATGTCTTCCACCCTTTGTCCAGAACCTTAAACCTGTGGCATCTGGTTCTTGAATCATCTGCTCGTGGCATCAACTTCCTTTTCTTTACCCTATTTAGACAAATCATCTTGTGCACCTCAGTCAAGTTTCCTTGTAAACCTCTTTCTTCCAAGCTGATCCGCCTCAGCCTCTCTACTCAAACCTAAGCCATTAGTGCCACATGCAATATGTAGTTGTACTGTCTGGATTCTTGATGTTCAACAGCCCTACAATGCAACACAAGCCATTTTGGATAACTTTATCGCTTGTAGAATGAGAAGGTTCAGATTTCAATTTATTTTCACTCTTTCACACTTGTGATCTTTCCTCCATGACTCTCTTCAAAGGTGAGCAGTTTCAAGTTCCTGGGTGTCAACATCTCTGAAGATCAATCTTGGGCTCTACATATAGGTCAATTATGAAGAAAGCATTCCAACTGCTATACTTCATTAGGAATTTGATGAAATTTGGTATGTCACCAAAGGCTCCAGCAAATTTCTACAGATATACTGTAGACAGCATTCATCATTTGCATTGTGCAGGATCGCAAAAAGCTCCATCGTGCTAGCCTTTGCACCATTGAAGGCATCTTTAAAAGGCGATTTCTCAATTACTACCATTAGGGAGGAGATAAGGAGCCTGAAGGCACACACACAACATTTTAGGAAAAGCTTCTGCCTCGCCCCCTCCACCATCAGATTTCTGACAGGTCCATGAACCCATGAATACTACCTCACTATTTTCCTCTTTTTTTGTACTACTTATCCATTTAAAAATGTTTTAATTGTGACTTATAGTTCTTTTAAGATGAATTGCTCTGCACTGCTGCCACAAAACAACAGATTTTAAGACATTCCAGTGATAAAAAACCTGACTCTGATTCTGACTCAGACTGCCTTTGCTCATCTTGAAGTACTCTTGAGCTTTGATCCAAACCAATTCGATAGAAAGATGAATAAATTTCACGAACAGACACTCAGATTTTCAAAGATTTAGCTTCTGCTGCTCTATCCTCAAAGCCCCGTCCATTCCCTGCACATTGCTTGTTGAACCGCTCTGGAGCTTCCTGGGGAAGTTAGCGTTTTGTCTCAATAGTGGACAAAGACATTTTGCTTCTCTCTTTCTCGGGGCATGGAATTTAAACTGACATCCTGGTTTAGCACAGACAAAATAAAATGGACAAATGCAACAAATGGATCATACACCAAGACAACTGTTAAAAATTGGAGGTGGGAACGGAGGTAACAGAATCGGGAAATATATAGTCAGCATTTCCCAATTATTCACTCCGATTAGGAAGAAATGAAAAGTACACCAATTAACTTGATTGAACTTTAAATGGAAGTTGCACTCCAAGCTTGTAACCTGCCTTTATAGGCTTCGGCAGAGCTTCAGCAGAACTGAACTCAGTCCAAGGTCATATCATGCTGTATTACTGAATAAAAATCATTGAAGCAAGTTTCTGCAACACAATGAAAATCTGGAGAGAATCAAGCCTTCACTCTGCCACTTTTCAAAGATTACGTTTGTTGCAGACGCAACATGAGCCTTTTCCCCAATCACTTGCATCTGATAAATTAATAAGTCCATAAGGCATAGGAGCAAAATGGGACCATTTGGCCCATAAAGACTGCTTCGCCATTCAATCCTGGCTGATTTATTATCCCTCTCAACCCCATTCTTCTGCCTTCTCTCCATAACCTTTACTAATCAAGAATTTATCAAATCTGATTTAATACCTTAGCCTGCTTTAAATTTTACTCAACAACTTGTCCTCCCCAGCCATCAATGAATTCCATCGATTCACTAACCACTGGCTAAAGAAATTTTCTCCTCACCTCTGTTCTAAAAGGACATCCTTCTATTCTAAGGTTGTGACCTCTGCTCCTTGTTCCCCAACTATATGAAACATCCTCTCCACGTCCACTCTATCTTGGCCTTTCATATTCAATAGGTTTCAATGACATCCATCCTCATTCTTCTAAGCTCCAAGGAATGCAAGCATAGAGCATTCTGATGTTCCCCATATGTTAACCCTTCCATTCCTGAGATAATTCTCATGAGCCTCCTCTGGAACTTCTCCAAATGCCAGCACATCCTTCTCAGATAAGGGGCCAGAAACTGATCACAATAGCCCAGAATGAAGCAATGCAAGAAAATGTTATAGAAAACATGAGAAATGGAGAGATTTGAAAATGTGAGTGGAAACTTGCTGGAGGAGGTGTGTATTAAAACACAATTATGAAGTGAGAAAGGAGATAATAAGCATATCTTAGTCCAAAATGTTGATACATCTTTCCCTCCATCAATGCTTCCTGACTTTCTGGGTTCTTCCAGTATTTTGTGTGTGTTGCCCAAAAAATATATTAAATGCCCCCTGAGGCTCAGGTAAAAGACACATTGCCTTAATGTTTCTTGTGTTGTATTTGACAAAGAGTCCAGTGAAAACATCTGAGTAGCATTCTCACCATTGAATCACGGTCCATTGATGCTGCCAAAATTACACCACAATCAGTGACTATTTATGGGAGCTGGTTGCATGCATATTTGTTGCCATGTGTCCCAGAGAATCTAAATCGGGTTAAATATCACTGACAAACGTTGTGAAATTTGTTGTCTTATGGCAGCATTACAGTGTAATACATAAAAAATACAATAAATTCAAATCTTAAAGGAGCAATGCCTCAATAAGGTGGCATCCATCATTAAGGACTCCCATCACCCAGGGCATGCCCTGTTCTCAATGCTACCATTCAGGAAGGAGGTACAGAAGCCTGAAGGCACACATCCAACGATTCACGATCATTTTCTTCCCTTCTGCATCTGATCCTCTGAATGGACATTGAACGCATGAACACTACCTCACTATTTTTTGGCACTACTTACTTAATTTACGTATATATTCTGCAAATCACTGGGTTTTGTTTCTCTATTATTACGCACTGCATTGTACTGCTGCTACAAAGACAACAAATTTCAGAACAAACTGTATGCCAGTGATATTAAACCTGATTCTGAAATTGCAAAAGGAACATACAATATGTAAAAATTAAACATGTAGTGCAAAAAGAGAGGGCAAAAAGATTGAGGTAGTATTCATTGCTTCATTCATTGTCTGATAACGAACCTGATGGTGGAGGGGTAGATGCTGTTCCGAAAGGGTTGATTGTGTGTCTTCAGGTTCCTGTACCTCCTCACTGATGGTAGTAATAAAATCAGAGCACGTCCTGGGTGAGGGGGGGCCTTAGAGGTGGATGCTACCTTTTTGAAATATTCCTTTTTGAAGCACCACAGTTATCACTGCATTTCAGAATGACCGTGTGGCATTATGAACTATCTTGAGGTTGAGGAAGGCAATATATAAATGCAAGACTTCCTCAGTGCTTTCCCTCCCCTGGTTCTATATCACAGTAAAAATGTACAAGCATTATTACAGAATGAAAAATTCCCCCACCCTCCCAGTGGTCAGAATCTTTTGTTCCGTCCAAGCTGGAGAGGTATTACTAATAGAAACAGAGGTTCACTGTGGTCAATCTCTGAGTGAATTAATCCCACCAGAGAGGTTCCTGTATCAAGTTTCATCCATCATGTAATTTGAGTTGCTTGTCCAGTGCACCGTCTAAAGGTTGGCTGGCTCCCCTCCAAGGTGAACTGGCTACTTTGTATGATCGCTGCCGATATCCACTCTGTACTATGCAGCATTCAGTGAGTGAAACCCAAACTCGGCCCAGATGGTCAACAGGAAGCCGCGCCCAACAGTCCAACAGCTGCAAGGCATTAACTCTTGCCGCCGATTAAACCCGGTCTCCAGGCTCAAAACAAATGGTGCTGTTCCTATTGTCTGCAAAATGGGGACGCTAAGCCCCCCTATCTAACCGATCCACTGTAATAAGCTCTGCTAGGATTTGTGCAGATGTGCAGAACAAGGGCAAATAGAAAAACACCACTCTCACTTCTCAGGCATTTCTAACTGAAGACAAGCATCATTTTACCTCTCCAAGTAGTATTGCACATCTACTATAATATAGTTGTATATAACTACTTCTATACGATGACGGAAATGCTGAATTTCACTTTCAAAATCAGGAAGTGGACATATTAATACCTTACATATGGGAAATTGTGCTCAGAATTTACAGACACACCACAATAGTGTGCAAATGTGAGGAATGAGCTTTGTTTTGCTCTTGATAGATGCTGGACAAACGTAATTATAAAAGCAATGTCTCATTGATTGGCTCAGTCTGTACCTGACTCCTGGTTCATGTTCCTAGCTTTGTAAATAATTACAGGTACTGGATTTGGAATGTCACACCATCTGCACTGAAGAAGTCGTCCCACCGTCTCCAACAGATCCCACCACCGAGCACATATTCCCCTCCCCCCGACCTCCCACTTTACCTTCTACAGGAATCGCTCCCTAAGCGACTCCCTTGTCCACTCGTCCCTCCCCACTGATCTCCCTTCTGGCACTTACCCTTACAAGCGGAACAAGTGCTACAACTGCCCCTACACCTCCTCCCTCACTACAACTCAGGGTCCCAAACAGCCCTTCCAGGTGAGGTGACACTTCACCTTTGAGCCTGTTAGGGGCATATACTGTGTCCAGTGCTCCTGGTGTGGCTTCCTGTATATCGGTGAGACCCGATGTAGATTAGGAGACCGCTTCACCGAGCACCTACATTTCATCCACCAGAAAAAGCGAGATTTCCCAGTGGCCACCCATTTTAATTCCACTTCGCATTCCGACATGTCGATCCATGGCTTCCTCCATTGTCATGATGAGGCTATGCTCAGGTTGGAGGAACAACACCTTATATTCTGTCTGGGTAGCCTCCAACCTGATGTACGAACATCTATTTCTTGGACTTCCGGTAATGAATCCCTACCCTCATTCACCATTCCCCATCCCCTTTTCCCTCTCTCACCTTATCTAGCATTTCTCTTCGCCTGCCCATCACTTCCCTCTGGTACCCCTTCCCCACTTTACCATGGCCTTCTGTTCTCTCCTATTGGAGACCCCTTCTCCAGCCCTGTGTCTCTTTCACCAATCAACTTTCCAGCTCTTTGCTTCACCTCTCCCACTTCCAGTTTCACCTGTCACCCTGTGTTTCCCCCTCCTCTGTCCCCCACTCTACTCCTTGTCTTTCTTTCTTCAGTCCTGCTGAAGGGTTTTGGCCCAAAGAGACGTCTGTACTCTTTTTCCATAGACGTTACCTGGCCTGCTTTGTTCCTCCAGCATTTTGAGTGTGTTGCTTGTACTGCCAGCATCTGCAGATTTTCTCTTGTTTGAGAAGGAAGAATTGATTGTTTGCAAATCAAACCAATCAAATGATGCCGTTCAGACTTAAAATTACCCTCTAGTCAGTAAAACATACTTAAGTGCATGGCTGCCACATTGTTCAAAATTACGGTTAGTTTGTAAGAAAGAAAAGCACGATTATAGGATATCCCACTATACTTTAAAGGCAGTGAAGTCAATGATGTAATGTGGAGCAAGACGACAACTGATTTGTACACAGCTGGCTCCCACAATGGATTCAAAATATGACCAAATATGCAGTACAGTAATGTTCGTTGATGGCGATTTCTAACAGTCTGATCATGATGGTAAGAATGAAGCCAAACAAGATGGCAACACATGTGTCAGCCATTTTATACACACACACACACACACACACAGACTGACTGGGATATCATGACAAGGCACATTCCACATCCCTGAAAGCCCGCCACAGCTGAAACCAAAATCCTTGCCCCTGTTGCCTCTTAACTCCAATACACTCAAACAGAAAATTCTACAAATGTTGAGCAAAAATGTGGGAAGGGAAACAGCGTCAATATTTCAGGGTGGAGGCCCTTCTTCCTAGGATAAAGCATCTCTGTACTGAAAGATTAACCCCATTTCTCTTCCCCCACATGCTGAATGTTTTCAGCATTTCAGACCATAAGACTTTGGAGCAGATTTAGGCCACTTGTTCCACCAAGTCTTCTCCACCACTTGATCATGGCTGATTTATTCTTCTTCTCAACCCCACTCACCTGTGTCCTTTCTGGAACCCAACCACTACTCATTGTGTCTTTGAGTTGCAACTGGAGACAGGTACCTAGTGATAGATTCCATCGGGCAACAGGTACAGAAGATTGAGGACCCGCACCACCAGGTACTTCCCTTCAACCATTTGGTTCTTGAACCAACCTGCACAAGCCTAATCACAACAGTTTAGCAACACTATGGCCACTTAGCACTAAAATAGATTTAGCTTTGCTTGATCTAATTGTGTTCTTTCTTGTAAAAATTGTGTTTATGCTTTTCTTGTGAATGCTGTTTATATAACGCTAGGTGCCCATGATGCTACTGCACAGTAGCGCAGTGATGAGTGTATCACTCCACAGCGCCAGTGTTTGAAAGATTGGGGTTCACTTCCTAACACTGTCTGTAAGGAGTTGGTTTTCTCTTTTTCTTTTGGATTTCCAACATTTGCAGATTTTTTCCAGCATCTCCAGTTGGTATATCTTCATACTTTTATATTTGAAGAATTTTTGTTGCCTCCACTGTTGACGTTATTGGAGTCGAGGATCAAGAGATTGATGCAGGAAAGTGGTGCAGAAGTTAAAGATTAGCCATTCTTTTTATAACAGAATTTCAACCCAGGTTAGGGGGAGGATAGCTTATTTCTGACCTTGAATTCCACTGAAAATTTTGGTGTAAATTTGCTAACTGTAGGATCAGTTTAATTCAGTGCCAATGAGAATTTCTGATTACTGCACAATCAAATTTAGTTTTCTCCCTTGAAGACGTTCACTGTGGGGAAAACAGAAGCAGAGACTTGAACAATATTTAAGAAGTATCTAGACACTATAGTGTAACAGTGAGCGCGAAGTTATTACAGCTTGTGCTGTTGGAGTTCAGAGTTCAATTCCAACGCCGTCTGCAAGAAGTTTGTCTGTTCTTCTGGTGACCGCGTGGGTTTCCTCTGAGTGCTCCGTTTTCCTCCCACAGTCTAAAGATGTACTGTTTAGTAGGTTAATTGGTCATTGTAAATTGTCCTCTGATTAGGGTAGGGTTAAATAGGTGGGTTGCTGGGCGATGCGGCTCATTGGGCCCGAAGGGCCTGTTCCACATTGTTTCTCCAAATAAAATAAAATCACCAAGGCATAGAAAGCAACACATTAAATGGGATTAGTGTAGATGGTGCTTTATAGCCTGCATAAGCACGATGGGCAGAAGGGTCCATTCATGTTGTCTCTGACTCAGTGACTCTCTAGCTTTATTTTCCATCTTGCTTCTTTCCTACAAAATTAAACCTCAGTTAGAACACATGGAAGACATTAGCACATGTCAGTACTTGGCAGCAGAAAGAAACATGCTGCCAATGTTTTTTAAAACCACATTTATTAATGCCACAAAATTAAAGGTTTTAGAAAACAAGGTGAGCAGGACAACCCTGTAGCTGGCATGGAATTAATTTTACATATAATGTTGGTTGCATTGATACAATTCCCAATAATTAGTTTTTTAAAGCCATTAGTGACAATGCTAGTGAATGCATAATCAAAATCTAAATCTGAAATATGGAAGGTAATGGTGACAAAACTCTTGGCATAATATTCAGATAGAGATGGAGAAACTATGTTTATCAGAAGACCATAAATCATAGGAGTAGAGTCAGGCCATTCAGCCCAATGAGTCTGCTCTGCCATTTCATCATGGCTGATCTCTTTCCCTCTCAACCCCAATCTCCTGTTCCTTACATCATTCCCACTCTTCCCCCCTCCCTCCTTCTGATCTTCCCCTTCTCACCTGGATACAACTGCCACCCATCAGCTGCTGCTCTACCCCTTCACCCACCCTTTTATACTGGCATCTGCCCCTTTATTTCCAGTCGTCAGATAGGGTCTTGACTTGAAATATCATCTACCCATTTCTCCTGATGCTACCTGACCTGCAGAATTCCTCCAACATTTGTGTGCTGCTCCAAATTTCCAGCATCTGCCATCATTCTTTTGTCTCTGTTAACAACATAACATCCCAACTTCTATACTCAAATTCATGAATGATGAAGGCCAGCATACATGAAGCCTGAAGTATAGTTTTGTATAGGTTGGTATGCAGTTTTTCATGCCCCACAGTCTTATCATTAACTGCAAGTTGCATGGATAGAGAAATTTAATCTGATTTTTACTGTGTGTTGGTTGGTTGGGGTTCTGGATGGATGATGTGTTGTTTTTTTACGCGAAGGAGGGGTTGGGATTTGGTTGTCTGATGTTCTTGTCGGTTTTTCTCTGTGGGTGATCTGTTGGTTTTTATGTGTGGAGGGGTTGGTGTTGGGGGCTTGGTGCTGTTGGTGCAGTTCCTTTTCGTGGGGAGGGTGCTGGTGGTTTGATGTTGTTGTCACTGTTCTATTTTGCAAGGTTGGGGGTTGGGTGATTGGGGTTTTTGATGTTCTGGCTGTCATTTTCCGGGTGGGCGATCTGTTAGTTTTTTTGTGTGAGGGAGGAGGTGAGGGGTTTGTGGCTTGCGAGCTTTGTTTCTTTTTCCTTTTCATGTCGGGAGGGGGTTTGATGTCTTTCCTCTCAATGACTCCCATGGTTTTTCTGCATTTCATGGCTATCTGGAGAAGATGAATATCAGAGTTGTATTATAAATGCAAAATTTGACAATAAAATTAACCTTTGAACCTTTGATTCTTAACTGCAACATTAGGTGATCTGGTTGCACTGTATGTGACATATTCATTTTGTTCAACCTCTACCTGTCCCCTAGATTCTATGTTACATTGGTTAACTTGTTTCTGTCTTTCTCTGTGCTGACAAAGGATTGGGCTTGAAATGTTAATTGTTCCTCTTTCCCACAGATGACGCCTGACCTACAGTATTTTACCAGCAGTTTTTAGGCTTCATTACTAGCATTTTTTCCCTCTTGCTCCCTCCATTTTTAAAATAGGGTGGTCTGCCTGGAATGTCTGTAATAGTCTCATCTGATCTGATGGCTACAAAGGCAGAGATGAAATTTTCATTAACAGATAGGCTGAGCCCAGTGTTGTTAACCAGGACAGGAGCCAGCTTTTGTGATTGAATAGATAGGGGGTCAACAATGACCTAGGATTCTGAACAGTTTGATTCAGACACAAGCGAATTCCAGAGGGATGCAGTCAGAGGATAGGGAACAGAATTTATGGCAATGGATTTCATCTTTCTAAACTTAATTGAGGAAATTTCTGTTCATCCAGTGCTGGATGTCAATCAAGCCAGGTGATAAGTTAGTTGCAGTCGAGGGTTCAAAAAATGTGTTGTTGAGGAGGTGCTGGGTGTTGCCATCAGATCAGCATAACCTAATATTGCGTTGTGATGTGATGTCACCACGAGCCAAAATGCAGATGACTGACTAACTCCCAAAATACTAACATCTGAAATTTTCCCACTGCCTTCAGTTTGTGGGAAAAGTTACAGCTCTGAGCACAATTTACAATCTGGACACGTACTGCTTTAGTTTACCAAATTGATTTTATGGTTCAAGTTTCTGCTGAATCTTGTTTATATATGGTCAAAGATAACTCCATCTAAAAACTGGCAGACAGTCAGACTGCTTTTGTGGAAAGTGGTTCTTTCTGCGTGCATCACAAGTACACTTGATGGCCACTTTATTAGGAACTCTTGTACACCTGTTAGTTAATGCAAATACTTAATCAGCCAATTGTGGCAGCAACTCAATGCATAAAAGCATGCAGACATGGTCAAGGGGTTCAGTCGTTGTTCAGACCAAACACGAGAATGGGGAAGAAATGTGATCTAAGTGACTTTGACTGTGGAAAGTTTGTTGGTGCCAGATGGGGTGGTTTGAGTATGTCAGAAACTGCTGATCTCCTGGGATTTTCACACTCAAAGGTCTCTAGAATTCACAGAGAATGGTGTGAAAAACAAAAACAAAAGCGAGCAGCAAGTCTGTGGGCAAAAATGCCTTGTTAATGAGAAAGGTCAGAGGAGAATGACTAGACTGGTTCAAATTGACAGGAAGGCACAGGAACTCAAATAAATATGCATGACAACGATGGTGTGCAGAAGAGAATCTCTGAATGCACAACATGTAGAACCCTGAGGTGGATGCACTACAGCAGCAGAAGATACACTCAGTTGCCTCTTTAATAAGGACACGGGTATCTTCCGAAATGGCCACTGAGTGTATATATGAAGATTTAGTTATTGTCTGCCATAGTTCTATTAATGGAATTGACAGATGACTTACAGCAAATATAGTCTAGTCCATTCAATTTCAAACAATAGAAAACGACCTAATATTTACTTACGACCATTTACTAATTTCATTAATAACAGTCATCAGCCGCTCAAAAGTTTGAGCAACTTTTCGTTGATTTAAAATTTTGAAAGATCCCAACTGTATCCTTGGACTCTAAACAATAGCTCTGCGTTCAGGCAAATAAATAATTATCGAAAAATTACCGTCAAGTTGGCAACATACGACATGAATCAAAAAGTTCAAGATCTTTTGATTCAAAGTTCAAAGTAAATTTATTATCAAAGCACAGATATATCACCATATACAATGCTGAGATTTGTTTTCTTGCTGGCATACTCAGTAAGTCCAAGAAGCATAGTAGAATCAATGAAAGACCATACCCACCATAACCAATGTTTAAAAGACAGCAAACTGTGCAATACATAGAAATAACAATAATAATAAATAAATAAACAATAAATATCGAGAACATGACTTCATAGGTATGGGAACAGTTCAGTGATGGGGTAAGTGAAGCTGAATGAAATTATCCCCTCGGGGTCAAAAGCCTGTGCGTTAACTGCTCCTGAACCAGGTGTTGTGATTCCTGAAGCTCCTGTACCTTATTCCTGATGGCAGCATTGAGAAGAGAGCATGGCCTGTGTGGTGGAGGTCCCTGATGATCAAGGCTGCTTTCCTGCAACAGCGCTCAGAATACATATTCTCAATGTTGGGCAGGGCTTTATCTGTGATGGACTGGGTCATATACACTCCACAGAATAGAATTAATAATAGAATAGAATAGTTGAATAGAGTTCAATTACCAAGTGGTCTCTCTCTGTCTGTCTGTCTGTCTGTCTCTCTCTCTCTCTCACACGTGCTGGCTTAAGATTTCTTGGATCTCAACCTCCTACTGATATATAAAAATAAATTGGGCCACAGCTTTGTTGAGCACCTCCGTTCCATCTGTCAAAAGCAGAACATCCTGGAGGCCAAACATATTAACTCCATTTCCCATTCCTGTTCTGACATGTTGGTCCATGGCATCCATGGCCTCCTCTTGCGTCAAGTTGAGGCCACACTCAGGATGGAGGAGCAACACCTTATATTCCGTCTGGGTAGCCTCCAACCTGATGACATGAACATTGATTTCTCCTTCCAGTAAAAAGTTTTTTTTCTGTCATCTACCCTCTTCTTCTATTACTCACTCTGATTTTTTACCTCTCCTCACCTGCCTATTAATTCCCCCCAGGACCCCTCCTCCTTCACTTTCTCCTGTGGTCCTGTCTCCTGTCCTACCAGATTCCTTCTTCTCCAGCCCTTTACACTTGGATTCATCTATCACCTTCCAGCCAGCCTCCTTCCCTTCCCTCCCCCCACCCTACCTTTTAATTCTGGCACCTTCCCCCTTTGATTTCAGTCCTGAAGAAGGGTCTTGGCTGGAAATTTCAATTGTTTATTCATTCCTATAGATGCTGCCTGACCTGCTGAGTTACTCCAGCATTTCATGTGTGTTGCTTTGGATTTCCAATATCTGCAGACTTGCTTGTGTTAGTGTTAATAAAAGTCTGAATTTAAAATCAAAAGTCAGCTGGGCAATTCAATGAATCAGCATGTTTGTTTTGTTTTAATCATTTGAGGAAAGCTACTATTTCCTTGGAGGCAGTGTAAAACAGATCCAAAACATTGATTCCTGGATGAAGGGGTTGTTCATGAGGAAAGACTAAGGAGTTAGCTAGGTCAATGCTCTCTGGAGCTTAAAAGAATGGGAGATCATCATTTTGAAACTCCGAGAGGACATTATGGGGGAAATTCTATTAGGATGTTTTATTTATAGAAAATTTGAAATTGGTGGCATAGTCTCAGGATGAAGGAAACAATCAAGACTGAGACAAGGAAGACTTTCTTCTCTTCGAGGATTGTGAATCTTTAGATCTCTCTTCCCGATTGAACTGTGGAAGTTGAGTCATTAAGTGCAGTTAAGGCTGAGATAGCATTTCCACTGAGAAATCAGGAAATGATTTTTGATTGGTTATAGGAAATGGGCATGAGGCCATCGATTAACCAAGACTTACTTGAATGGTGGAGTAGGTTCGAGAGGATGTATGGCCTACAAGTACTTCTACCTCCTCAGCCCTTTGAAGCTCTCAAGCTACTAAACTCAATCATTACTATCTTCTTTTGAGAGCCAAGGTCTAGGAATCAATGTCCCATTTCTTTAGATTTCCTAGCTATTCCATGCATGCCCACCCCTACACTTTGTAAGACCACCATTGCCATTTATGAGCTGTAGCCTGAGTTATAATAGCATCTAGAGCAGTAATGGAACTGCTTTTGAATGGGAATACTTACACAATGAAAACAGCCATGTATTGATTTTATGAAGTGCGTATATCTGCCCTGTGTTTTTTTTATAGCAAAGAGCTGTAAGTGTAAAATAAAAGTCTCTTAAAAATTTTTACTTATGAGGGTGTTAAATTGACACAAGATTCTATAGAAGTGATCCTACTTACGATAATATGTAGCTATTGATTCTTGTGAAGCATGTCATCTTTTGTAACATTGCTTATGGCTAGACTGCCAACGTGTTTGTTATGTGAATGACTTTAACTGTGTCACTTTGCCATGGAAACCTGATGTACCAACTCTGTCCACTACCTGGAAAAGTTGTAGTAGCTGCCACAATGAACTAATAATGATGTGGAGCATTGTGATACCTGAGCTCACTGTTTTAAAATACCTGGAGTTAAACTAGATTAAAATACAGTGCTAACCATGGATAGAGGATAATAAGTTCCTTTTGAATCAGTAGGATATGTTCCAGACACACAAATATGCAAATGTCACTGTCAACAGTGCAATACTGAGGATGTCCAATGTTTGACAAATCAAGGTCTTCTGTTCTGCTTCAAGGGAATCTTACCCTCCCACTCCACCATTTTGAAGAAGGAAATAAAGAAGTCCTGGCTGTATTTTTATAGCTCAATCACATTATTGAAGTAAATTTATAGCAGCATGGAAGCGTAGTGGTTAGCATAACACCTTACAGTACCATTGACCCTGGTTCAATTCCCGCCGCTGTTGTGTCAGGAGAGTGCCTGTTCTCCCCGTAACCACATGGGATTCCTCCGGGTACTCCAGTTTCCTCCCACAGTCCAAAGACATACTGGTAAGTAGGTTAGTTAGTCATTGTAAATTGTCCTATGATTAGTGTTGGGTTGCTGGGCAGCATGGCTCAAATGGCTGGAAAGTGCCTATTCTGCACTGTACTCAAGAAATAAAAATAAAAAATAAATAAAATTGGATAACTGGTCCTTGACTCAATGTATTAATTTTATTAACTAGAACCTGAATTTAACCAATTTTTGATGCACTAAACCTCACATTTTGGTCCAATGTTAATTAAGTGTCACCATAAAATTGTGAACCTATGGCATTCTTCTTTAAAAATAATCAAAAATATGATCTCCTTTTCGAAAATACATAACGACCAGTGAAACAAAGTGATAGCTGCAGTGTTATTCCAAACTAGACAGAAGGAAAGCACTTGGCCCATCAAACTAATGCCGACTCACAGGGCAATTCTATTCCTTCATTAATTTCCCCACAATCCCTTCAGACCCCCAGACAGAACCATACACCCAGACACTTGGGGCCAATTAACACATCAAACTGCATGCCTTTGGGATGTAGGAGGCAATCAGAAGACCCAGAGTGAAATCCATGCAGTCACAGAAAGAACATGCAAGCTCCACACAGACAGCACAGGAGGTCTGGACTGAACTTGGGCCACCCCAGTCATATATCGATACCTGGTCAACACACCTAAAACACTCTTGGTAATGCTACCATAGAGATGAGGAAAAACCACACATGGATTGGGATGTTGAGAAATAACACAAACAGCAGAAGAGATACTTGAAAGGTTAATCCGTCACCAAAGATCCCCATCACCCAGGTCATGCTCTCTTTTCACTGCTACCATCAGGTAGAAGGTAAAAGATCCGCAGGACTCGCACCACCAGGTTCAAGAACAGTTACTACCCCTGAACCATCAGGCTTTTGAATACAAAGGGATAAAGGGTTACGTGGTGATTGTGCTCTCTGCAGCAGGAATACCCAAGTCATCAAAAGCAGAGGACACACCAGGGCCAGAGATCAGCGTGACCAACAATGAGATTTTTAATACAGTGACATGAATCAGAATTACTATCATTGGCATTCAGTATGTTGTGTAATTTGTTGTTTAGTGGCAGCAGCACAGTGCAAGACATAAAGAAGTATAACTTACAATAAACATAAATATATATAAAAGAGGAATTGCTCAGAAATCTGACGGCACAACAGAAGTTTCTGAAGTGTTAAGACCACAAAGCCATAAGATATAGGAGCAGAATTAGGCCATTTGGCCCATCGAGTCTGCTCCACCATTTCATCATGGCTGAGCCAATTTTCCTCTCAGTCCTAATCTCCTGCCTTCTCCCTGTATCCCAATCAAATGTCTATCAATCTCTGCCCTAAATATACATAAAGACTGTGCCTTCGCAGCTGCCTGTGGCAAAGAATTCCTCAGATTCACTACTCTCTGGCTAAAGAAATTTCTCCACATCTCCGTTCTAAAATAACGCCCCTCTATTCTGAGGCTGTGTCCTCTGATCTTAGACTCTCCCAACATAGGAAACATCCTCTCCATATCCACTTTATCGAAGCCTTTCACCATTCAACGGGTATAGGTCAACCCTCATTCTTCTGAATTCTAGTGAATACAGGTTCGGAGCCATCAAATGCTCTTCATATCACAAGCCATTCAATCCTGGAATCATTTTTGTGAACCTCCTTTGAACACTCTCCAGTTTCAGCATATCCTTTCTAAGATAAGGGGCCCAAAACTGCTCACAGTACTCCAAGTGAGGCCTCGTCAGTACTTTATAAAGTCTCAACATTGCATCCTTGCATTCTAGTCCTTTTGAAATGAATGTTAACATCACATTTGCCTTCCTCACCACAGACTCAACCTGTAAATTAACCTTTAGGGAATCCTGCACAAAGACTCCCAAGTCCATTTGCACCTCAGTATTTTGTATTTTCTCTCCATTTAGAAAATAGTTTACCCTTTCATTTCTTCTACCAAAGTGCATGACCCTACACTTCCCGACACTGTATTCCATCTGCCACTTCCTTACACATTTTCCTAATCTGCCTAAGTTCTTCTGTAGGCTTTCTACTTCCTCAAAACTACCTGCCCCTACACCTATCTTCATATCATCTGCAAACTTTGCAATAGAGCCATCAATTCCATCATTCAAATTGTTGACAAATATCATAAAAAGAATCGGCCCCAACACTGACCCCCCGTGGAAGTCCGCTAATCACCGGAAGCCAAATAGAAAATGTTCCCGCCACACACATCAAATTTGCTGGTGAACACAGCAGGCCAGGCAGCATCTCTAGGAAGAAGTACAGTCGACGTTTCGGGCCGAGACCCTTCGCCAGGACTAACTGAAAGAAGAGCTAGTAAGAGAGTAACAGAAAATGTTCTATTTATTCCCGCTCTTTGCCACCTGCCAATCAGTCATTGATTTATCCATGCTAGAATCTTTCCTGTAATACCATGGGCTCATAGCTGGTTAAACAGCTTCATGTGCAGCACTTTGTCAAAGGCCTTCTGAAGATCCAAGTACACAACATCAACTAATTTTCCTTTCTCTATCATAATTATTATTCTTTCAAAGAATTCCACAGATTTGTCAGGCAAGATTTTGCCTTGAGGAAACCATGCTGACTACGGCCTATTTTATCATGTGCCTTCAAGTACCCTGAAATCTCATTGTTAATAATCGACTCCAACATCTTCCCAACCACTGAGGTCATATTAACTGGCCTATTGTTTCCTTTCTTCTGCCTTTCTCCCTTTTTGAAGAGTGGGGTTACATTTGCAACTTTCCAGTCTTCCAGATCCATTCTAGAATCTAGTGATTCTTGAAAAATCATCACTAATGTCTCCACAATCTCTTTAGCTACCTTTTGCAGAACCCTGGGGTGATTATCTACCTTCAGACCTTTCAATTTCTCTAGAAATGTTAACTTCACACACTTCCCGATTCATGACACCTGGAACTCCCACCTTACTGCTAGTGTCTTCCATAGTGAACAGTAATGCAAAATACTTATTCAGTTCATCTGCCATTCCCTTGTTCCCCATTACTACCTCTCCAGCATCATTTCCCAGCGATCCGATATCCACTCTCACCTCTCTTTTACACGTTATGCATCTGAAGAAACTTAAGTGTGAATCTTCAGGCTCCTGTACCTCCTCTCTGATGCCAGTAATGAGAACAGGGCATGTCTCAGGTGGTGAGGGTCCTTAGTGATGGATACTGCCTTTTTGAGGCACCAGCTTTGAAGATGTCTTCGTTGATGGGGATGGTATGGAGAGATTCATAGATTAAGAAATAGAATCTCTCAGTGGGGACAGAACGGAGACAGGCTAACCCCTATTGACATCAATGGATCTGTGGTCTAGGGGGAGAACAACTTTAAGTTCCTCGGCATACACATCATCATGGATCTCACGTGGACGGTACATACCGGCTGTGTGGCGAGAAAAGCACAACAGCACCTCTTTCACCTCAGTTGGTTGAAGAAGTTTGGAATGGGCCCCCAAATCCTAAGAACTGTCTACATGGGTACAATTGAGAGCATCATGACTGGCTGCATCACTGCCTGGTATGGGAACTGTACTTCCATCAATCACAGGACTCTGCAGAGAGTGGTGCGGGCAGCCCAGCGCATCTGTAGATGCGAGCTTCCCACTATTCAGGACATTTACAAAGACTGGTGTGTAAAAAGGATCACTGGTACCTAAGTCACCCCAACCACAGACTGTTCCAGCTGCTACCATCCGGGAAACGGTACCGCAGCATAAAACCCAGGACCAACAGACTCCGGGACAGCTTCTTCTACCGGGCCATCAGACTGTTTAATTCATGTTGATACAATTGTATTTCTATGTTATATTGACTGCCCTGTTGTACATACCATTTATAATAAATTACTATAAATTGCACATTGCACATTTAGACGGAGACGTAATGTAAAGATTTTTACTCATGTATATGAAGGATGTAAGTAATAAAGTCAATTCAATTCAATTTAAAGCATGCAAGATTCATTACTTTTAGCATCATTTGTTCCTTTTTCCATTGAGAGTTTTCAATGAAAGCTGTATTTGATGATGTTTTGACTTAAATTGCTGGTAATTAATAGGAGACATGCACTGTGATGCTGTTATTATGTGCATAAGACTGGCCGTAGAACCCAGACCACATAGGTAGCTGTTGATGGAAGTTAACTACTGCATTTCATCACAATATTAACAGCTACACTTCAGAAGCAGTGTCACAGGGTGTAAAGTATTTTGGAAGATCCTGAGGTCATAAACATATAACAGAAATTAATATTGAAAATGACAATGTTTGCAAAATTCAGAACAGAAACCAGGATGGAAAGGAGAAAAATAGACAACTGTTTATCCTAACCTCAAAATGTGAACATGTTGCTAAGTTTAGAAGAAAAGAGCAAGATAAGACGGCTCTTGTAAAAGATTGCTGAGAGTTAAGGTGTTATTGGACAGAACTAGCTGCCAGAGATTGAATGGGTGGTTGAAAAACAAGAGAAAAGGGCATATTTCATGGCATTAGTGATAAGAATGAAACAATTTGCAAAAAAATCTATTCCTAATAACCTTTATATGTTTGACATGTGGCATTCAGTACTAATGCTCCAAATTTTATCTAATTGCTACATTATCAATACACCTATTAATTGCTCTGATATATGCAGTTTAATGTTATCCACTCTGACACCTATTGACTGTGAGATAGTAATCTACAAAGGGCATATTGATCAGTGCCTGCCCTACATTTGCTAAAATAATAAGTACCTGGAATCTCATAATCTTCGCAATCTTTCCAGCAAGAAATGAAATTCAGTGGAACACTAGATTTGATCACATAATGCTGTTTTATTTAGCACCTTGAGATTGAAAATTGACTTCAGCCAAGTGAAAGGCAATGACAGCCATTTCTGGGTCATTTTCATGTCAGTCCTGAAATTCAGCCGAGAACTTATGCAATTTCCACATCAAACACACATGGTTTGAGGTCATTCTCCAGCACAACATTTCTTTGGGGCACTTTCTGGGAAATTAGATTAACCTGTTTTGGGTGTGATTGTTGTTGCACAATCCTGCAATATGTAGGCTTCAATGGTCTAGCACTAGAATTAGGAGCCCTGTTAGGTTAACCCTATCTTGACCTTGATTCTTTGGAGACAACAGCATCTCCATTTCCTGAGGAGATTGAGATGAGTGAAGCTATCCCCAAGCCCCACTCTACTTTTTAACTTGTGTGGTAAATGCACCTTTTTATTTAAGTAATTTGTGGTAATATTACTTTATATGTTGAGTGTGAGTTATTTGTACAGTGCTTGGTCAGGAGGAATTATGCTTTGTTTGGTGGTACACATGCACATGGTTGAATGAAAATAAACCTGAACTTGAACCTGTAAGTCCCTCTCCACTGTCACAAGATATCAAACAACACCAGTGTCACCTCCAGCAATGCCTGGTTCCACATCTGTGGCAATGCATACATGTAATAATTGTAAATGGTTGATAGTATGGCCAAGGTGGCTGAGGACATGGTACTCCTTTAGGGGACTCGAGTTATGGTTTTGTTACTTAGCAGACACTATTTTGATTGAACTTTCTAAATATCACATTGAAGAAAATAAATAAACCCCCAAAAGAGTGCAGCTCAGCTTCCAAATTTCTGGTATATACTGGTACAACATACCGGCAATGAGGAATAGTGCTTTAAAAGATCAGGTGGACTGAAGACAAAACAGAGGAAAGGAAGGAAAGTCTAATCATCATCTGCTTAAAAAATAAGTTGAAGGACATAAAAACATCACAACAATCGACCTGATTGCAGCATTTCAAAATTCAAAGTAGATATATGTCACCATATACAACCCTGAGATTCATTTTCTTGCGGGCATAATAAATCCATAATAAAATAATAACCATAATAGAATTAATCAAAGACCGCACTTACTTGGGCATTCAGCCAGTGTGCAAAAGACAACAAACTGTGCAACCACAAAAAGAAGGAAATAATAATAAAAATAAATAAGCAATAAATATCCAGAATATGAGATGAAGAGTCATTGGAAGTGAATCCATAGGTTGTGGGAACATTTCAATGATGGAGCAAATGATGATGAGTGAAGTTATTTTCCTTGGTTCAAGAGCCAATGGAATTTAACTCCCTAACCTGGACATAAGAAGAATATTGCATGACTTTAGAACATAGGACATGGAACAGTACAGGCCCTTCAGCCCATAATGTTGTCCCAACCTTTTAACCTACTCCAAGATCAATCTAACAATCCCTTCCCTTATAGCCTTCTATTTTTTATTCTTCCATGTGCTCATCTAAGGCTCTCTTAAACGTCCCTAATGTATCTGCCTCTACCACCATCCATGCACCTACCACTCTGTGTAAAAAAGACTATCTCTGACACCTCCCCTATATTTCCCTCCAACCAGCTTAAAATTATGCCCTTTCATAATAGCCATTTCCTCCATGGGAAAAAAAATCACTGGCTGTACATCTATGCCTCTTATCATCTTATACACTTCTATCAAATCTCATCCTCCTTCACTTTAAAGAAGAAAGCCCTCGCTCATACAACTTTTCCTCATAAGACGTGCTCTCTAATCCAGGCAGCATCCTGGTAAATCTCTCCTGCGTCCTCTCTAAAGCTTCCACATCCTTCTTATAATGAACACTATACCAAGTGTGGTCTAACCAGAGTTTTATGGAGCTGCAACATTACCCCATGTCTCTTGAACTCAGTCCCCCAAATAATGAAGGCCAACACACCATATGCCCTCTTAACACCATATTAACTTATGCCGCATTTTTTGTAGCAAACAACATCATTACAAGTAAAAAAAAATCAATCTTAAAAACAGTGAACTAGGCCTTCTACATACATTTTAATGAGGAAGCTACCGAGCCTAGAGATATTGGTTATTAAAAAATAATGAATTGGTAAATTCAGTGGAGAATTATTTTAACCCAAAGCTAAGCAAAAATGTGCGAAGGTTTAAGTTTCATTCACTGTTAGAAAGCCAAAAGAAACAACATTTGGGTATGCGGGCGAATTGAGAAAGCCATCACAAGACCATACTTATGGAGAAACACTGTCATAGATGTCAAGGGACAAGATAATTTAGGGAATCATTGATGACTGGATTTGGATATGGCTGCCATCAGAGGTGAATTTGAATTTTGAGATATACTGAAAATTACCAAATAACATCAGTGAGACAGCAGAACGATGCAGAACCGTGGAGGACCTGCAAGTGAAATGGGTTGCTCCATGTCAAATGTGTGGAACCCTTTTCCGAGCAGAAAAGTATTCCGCTCTGAAGCAAGCTGAACATAATTTTTAAACAAAATCTGTTAATGCTTTTGAAGGATACAAAAGCCAGATAAACACTGATTCGGGCCAGAAAAGTGCCACGTATGTGAATTAAGTTGCCACATCTACAAAGCTTGTATGAATAAGCAGATTTCTGAACTGACCATGAACCAATGAACACTTCCTCACTATCTTGCTCCCTTTTTGCGCGATTTAATTTCTTTATTTGCTGGCAGCCAACACAAATATTAACTACTTTATTTCTTGAAAATGATCAGTACAATCCATAGCCTGTATCTTCCCCTTTGGAGCTGAGCTTTTGAACCGCCTGTATGACCTGGCATTTTTGCAGTGTGAACTGAAGTCTCGAAGAATGCAGGACAGTTGCAGTGTTGCAGGTACGGGCCGAATCGAGGTGGCAGGGCCCGGGGCCGAAAGCGGGTGATGAGCCAATGATTGGCTGCTGAAGTGGACTTGGAGGTGATTCGAACCAGCAGACCTGACGTAAGGCAGTGCGGCCTGAGCCTGAGAGTGAAGAACAAGCCGATGCTTGACTGGTTTAAGTGCCAAGCCAAATAGGAAAGGTTGGGTGTGGGCCAAATTGAGGTGGAATGTTCCGGCCCAAGAGTGTTGTTGTTTGACTGATTTAAGTGACAGGCCACATTGCAACGTCGGGGCTGGAGACAAGGCGTGGGCCAATGCTCAGCCTGCTACTCTACAAGGTTTACTCATCTTTGAACTGAACTGAGGCTGCAGCCAGCAACTAATGGGCTCCTGGATCTGCTGTGACTGGCTTCGTGGCTGCGGAGGCACTTAAATGAGCTTCAGTTCAAAGGTCTTTTTTTAATGGGTTCTTTTGGGTTTCTTTGTTTTGTGGCTGATGAATCTCAAGGTTGAATACAGTATATATACATTTTGATAATAAATGTACTTGGAACTTCGAACCTTATTTATTTATTATTGTATATCCCAGTACATTTTTTATACATTGCACTGTACTGCTGCCAAAAAACAGAAATTTTCACAACTTATGTTAGTGATAATGAACCTGATTCAGATTCCAATTCTGATTAATAAAACCTATTACAGTGCCAGCGACATGGATTTAATGCCACCTCTGTCTCTAAGGAGTCTGCTGGTTCTCCCCGCGACCATGTGGGCTTTGTCCAGGTGCTCTGGTTTCCTCCAACATTCCAAAGACATGTGGGTCAGCAGGTTAATGGTCACATGGCTGTAGTTGGCAGACATCCCTCCCTGCAAAAACTTATTTCAGGGAGGTAGCACCCCCGCCCCCTGCAACCCCATATCCCCACCCCCCCACGGTCGACCTCCAAGGGTGTATATAATCATAGTCATAGTCATACTTTATTGATCCCGGGGGAAATTGGTTTTCGTTACAGTTGCACCATAAATAATTAAATAGTAATAAAACCATAAATAGTTAAATAGTAATATGCAAATTATGCCAGGAAGTAAGTCCAGGACCAGCCTATTGGCTCAGGGTGTCTGACCCTCCAAGGGAGGAGTTGTAAAGTTTGATGGCCACAGGCAGGAATGACTTCCTATGACGCTCTGTGCTGGTGGAATGAGTCTCTGGCTGAATGTACTCCTGTGCCCACCCAGTACATTATGTAGAGGATGGGAGACATAGTCCAAGATGGCATGCAACTTGGACAGCATACTCTTTTCAGACACCACCGTCAGATACTTTGTTTAGTGATTTTGTCTAATCTGCAAACCAAGTTGGGTATATGCAGAAAATGTGACATTAAAATATGTACTTATATTATATTATCATGTTAATTCTAATACAACTTTAAGCAAGTCTACAGGGAGTTTAGCCTCATCAAGTAGGATATCAATAGCGTAGCTCCTTATCAGCCAGCCAGCTAGTTTAAATAACGTTAGCTATGCTAATGAACGAACGACACCTGTTAAACTCACTTCAACATGTCTTTTAAATTTTAACCCACCATGGGCAATAGAAAAGTCACTGTTGCAAACAGTGCAGCGAGCAACACTGTCATTATTTTTGAGATCAACTGTAAAGCCTGCCCACAGAGAAAACTGATAGGTCTATTTAGCAGGGGTCCGCAATCATTTTTGCACCGCAGACCAGTTTAATATTGACAATATTCTTGCGGATTGGCCGACCGGGGGCGGGGGGTGTTAATCACAACCGGAATATAGGTGATAAGTCAATCACAAGATAACATTTTAAGTAATGTTTGGATATTAAACACACCGCATATTTTTCCCGTATGAACATATAAAATCATTGCAACACACCAATATCGCTGAATCAATGGGAGCCCTGGGCTTGTTTTCCTGCAACAACACGGTCCTATCGAGGGGTAATGGGAGACAGCGATACTCGAAGGGGGTTCCTTATGTCCAGTCTATTCCACAATTTAGTTTTCGTTGCATTCATTGCAGAAAACTCCGCTTCACAGAGATATGTTGGACATGGAAGCAACATTTTCAGTGCTTCCGTGGCTACCTCAGGATATTTAGCCTTGACTTTGATCCGGAATGCCGGCAGAGATGTTAGTCAAACATACTTTTCAGCCCACCGTCATTTGCAAGTTCGAGGAGTTGATCTTTTTCCCGCGCTGACATGGATGATTCACCGGGGACTTTCACAAATGGGTCACGGACCTATTCCTTTGCATGTCTTGCGTCACTGATGACCTCGCGTGTGTTCAAGTTCAACAGTGGGCGTGACAAGGAATGAGGAAAAGTGCAGCTGACTCATATCGTTTCATATCGCCAAATCATATTGTTTCCTCGCGGGCCCGGTGGTTGGGGACCGCTCTTAGCACGAAGAGAGACCAATCAGGATGCTCGCTCTCCCTCTCCCTCTCTTTCTCAAAAAAATCTATTTCCGGGATATTGTATATAATTTCCGGGCATCAGGGAGCCACTATCGATATGTGGGAGACTCCCGGAACTTCCGGGAGAGGTGGGATGTCTGAGTTGGGCAGCTCAGGCTCAAAGGGACAGAAGGGCCTGTCACTGTGCTATATCTCTAAATAAATAAAAATAAAAAAAAACAAAGTTCAGCAAGCAAAATAAATGTAAGAAGTTAAAGGCAGATGCTCAAAATTTCTGAAGATTTTCACCTGCAAAATGAAGTAACTGAAAATGTAATACAGAAGAAGTCTTCACAATGAATAGTGAACAAAAAGCTTGGCTGAACACAACTATAACCACTGATTGTTGTCATGGAGATAGATGTGACAGAGACAGGATATTTGAACTTGACATTGGATGCAGGATTTCACGGACAATCCAGAGTCAACGTGCAGCTGGATAGCTCTGATGTTCCATATCTGTCATCCACTTTCAGGATAACAATCAGTGGTGCTAATTTTGTTCAGTCAACCTCTTCTTCATTAATCATTGTGAAGACTTCCGAATTTAAAAAGACACAGCTAAATCAGAAGATCTGCATGAGTGAAAATTGGAATTGCTGACCTGACAACGAAACCCCAAAGACAGATTAAAACATTTCCACTAATGGTTGCCACAGGATACAGACCAAACCTGTTGGGAGGAGGCTGGCAGAAAGAAATTCTCCTGGACTGGAAGAAAAATGATCACTTTAGAATGGGTGAGGCTGGAACATAACAGGATGTACATTCAGGAACGCCAGGATCAGGGAGTTATCACCCCTTAACCATCAGGCTCTTGAACCAAAGGGGATAACTTCACTCAATTTCACTCGCTCATCACTGAACTATCCCACAACCTATAGACTCACTTTCAAGGACTCTTTATCTTACGTTCTTGATATTTATTATTTTTTCCATTCCTTTTATATTGTTGTCTTTTGCACACTGGTTGTCTGCCCTTTTGATGCAGTCTTTCATTGATTCTATTATGGTTCTTGCATTTATTGAGTATGCCCACAAGAAAATGAATCTCAGGGTTCTATATGATGACATATTTGTACTTTGAAAATTAATTTACTTTGAACTTTTATGAACATCACTTCATCAGTGACACAGATCACCAGCCCTTGATTTCCTTTTTTCAATGCAATGAGGCCATATGCCTCAAATGATTTAATCAAAGTCTATGCCTCAGTTTCTCAAAACTCACTCCTGTCCCCTCCAATGCCATGTCCCAGAATCATCAACTCCCACCCCAGATCTAGTTGCATTAACCCAATCCCACTCTGGGCAATATCCTAAACATCCTCCTCAACACCCTCCTGGTCACAACTTCTTTCTTGTCTTCCAGTTACTTACTGCCCTGACTGCTACGCCTCCATCTTAAAAGTCCTGTATACTCTCTCCTTCCCAGGCTTGGTCTTGATGCCGTATGGTATTTTCGCTAAGGCTGAAATGAGCAATCCTCTCTGAGTCGTGCTTGAGGCCTTGTCAACCAGAATTTCAAGAACAGGGACTTTGCTCAGTTGCTATCTGCCACTGAACTAAATTTAACCCAGGTCTGGCTGGCTGGACAGTAACCATCATTCCTCAGGGATTATTTGAAGCACTTTATTCAGTGAACCGTGCAGATTAGACACAATCAATGTTCCTACACTCAAGGTTACTGTGTTAAAACGTGCTTGACAATGAAAAGAACAAGTAATACATATGGTGTAAAAGTGCTGCAAGACAACAGTGCAAGGGACAATGGGAATTCTTTCAGTGTGTCTGCTATTAACTGTGATGGCTTCAGGATCATGACAGAGAAAAATAAACGGGTAGATAATGCTGATGCAATAGCTGAGAAGCCTGTTTCTCATCTCTTCCGATGCTCATGTTGATGCAGATAATAAGTGAGGACAGATATCCCTCCATTCCTTGCATATTCACGTGCCAGTCTACATGCTTCTATAGCGCCACAATCACATCTGCTTCCACCCCTGGCGGCACAATACAGGCACCGGCCAATCTCTGTGTCAAAACTTAGCCCATGCATCTCCTTTAAACATTTCCCCCTCTCACCTTAAAGCAGGGGTTCCCAACCCCTTTTATGTCACAGACCCCTACCATTAACTGAGGGGACCATGGACCCCAGGTTGGGAAACTCTGCCTTAAAGCTTTGTCACCTATTAGTTGACATTTCTATCTTTGGATTCTGAATACATATCTTATCCATGTCTCTTATAATTTTATGAACCTCTACCTGGCCTCCAAGATAAATTTGTAAAAGGTGGCTATGTACTTTACTGTCTGGACTTCTAGGTGGAACACCTCAAGCCTGATCTGCAACTCAGTGAAATTTATGTCAGAACTATGAGCTAACTTTGTAAAGCCTACTTCTCCCCAGACATCACAGTCAAAATTCACTCGAAACACTCAACTGCTTTCAAAAGTAAACATAATTTATATGTCTTGTTGCAGGGGCTTGCTTTAAAGTTGACACACTTTGACAGAAATGCGAGCTTCTGTCACATGCGCCAAGTGAAGGCACTGAGTGATGCTAAAGCACCTTCTGAGTGTCCTTGTAGCCTTTTGTTGGGTTTTCGAAACACAGACAGAATCATCTTTTAAAATCGTGATTTGCCTCAAGCAGCCGAAAACATTTGATTGTTTCTTAAAAGGTATCTCCTGCTTTCAACTGATCATTTTGCTGCCTTTGAAGAGCTCGCTAATGGATAGTGCAGTAATGTTGCTGGAAGGTGAGACTGGACAGCCTCAGGGTTGAAAGTACAAGGCTCCTGATTGTACAGCTACTCTGCCTTTAGACATGGTTGACCTGTATTACTAGAACTTACACTCCTTCAGAATTGATCACTAAGGTCTTCAACAAGTTATGACAAGTGATAACACCAATAAAAGTCTGACAAACAAAGCACAAATTCAACAGAAAAGAACTGGCTGAGGTGAAGTCTTTGCCGATTGACACATTTTTCTGTTTTGTGTACCTGGAGGCTGCAAAGAGATGGGAAAATAAACATATAAAAGCTCATAGAAAAATGGAGACTGATCAAGAGCCTGAACAGCAGCGAGTGTTAAGAAGATACTATTTTGAGCTTAGCACAAGATAGGAAGTCCCTGGAACTGGCAGGGTGGAAAAACAATATAGCGTGGAATAAGTTGCAAGTTGAAGGGAGAGCTGACTGAAGTATATTTATTTATTAATTGAGGTGCGGTGTGGAACAGGCCCTTCTGGCCTTTCCAGCTGCGTCGCCCTGACTTAAATCTACTTTAATCACGGGACAATTCACAACGACCAATTAACCTACCAACCGGTACGTCTTTGGACTGTGGGAGGAAACTAGAGCTCCCGGAGGAAACCCACACTGTCATGGGGACAACGTACAAATTCCTGACACTTTGCGGTGGTGGGAATTGAACTCAGGTCACCTGTACTGTATAGCATTACGCAAACCACTACACTACCATCCCGCCCGTAGGTAACAGTATGACGGCTACAGATAAGGTCGGAAGTTGGAGTCTTTCTCCTAGCATATCAGTGTCAAATACCAGAGGGCAGAGCTTTAAGGTGAGAGGGCGATAGTTCAATGAAGACATGGGTTAAGTTATTTTTACAGAGATTGTTAGGTGCCTGGAACACTCTGCCAATGATGGTGGTGAAAGCAGACATGACAGTGGCATTTAAGAGATATTAAACCCGAATATGGGTGTAGATCACATGCAAGCAGAGAGGCTTAGTTTAATGTGGCTGCAGTTCTGTTCCTGTACTGTATTGCTTTATGCTGCACGAGTAAATATGGGCATTTTTGAATATTCAGATTTACATTCAGAACACTGTCCCCCTGTAATACCTATTAGGTTCAGGAACGGTTGTAACCCTAGATCTATCAGGCTCCTGAACTGTCGTGGATAACTTCACTCACCTGAACTCTGAACTGATCTCACCATCTACAGGCTAACATCCAATGACACCACAACTCGTGTTCTCAGTATTATCAGTGTTCTCAGGGCTGTGTGCTGAGCCCTCTTCTGTATTCCCTTTCACCTATGACTGCGTTCCTGTACATGGTTCTAACTCCATAATGAAGTTTGCAGACGGCACCACGGTGGTTGGCCTGATCAGAGGGGATGATGAGACGGCCTACAGGGATGAGGTCCAGCAGCTGGCCGCATGGTGTGCCAATAACAACTTGGCCCTTAACGCCCAGAAGACCAAGGAGATCATTGTGGACTTCAGGCATGCTAGGAGCCACACTCACGTCCCCATCTATATCAACGGAGCTGTAGTGGAGCGGGTATCAAGCTTCAAATTCCTTGGTGTCCACATTTCCGATGATCTCACCTGGTCCCTGAACTCCTCCATCCTGATCAAAAGGGTGCAAATTTCCTGCTGAGCATCAAGAAAGCTCACCTCTGCCCCAGGATACCGATGGACTTTTACCGCTGTACCGTTGAGAGCATACTCACCAATTGCAACTCAGTGTGGTATGGCAATTGTCCCGAATTGGACTGCAAAGCACTCCAGTGTGTGGTGAAAACTGCCCAGCAGATTATCGGCACCCAGTTGCCCACCATTGAGAACATCTACCAAAAATGCTGCCTGGACAGGGCGAAAAGCATTATCAAGAATACATCTGACCTTAACCATGGACTTTTTACTCTCCTCCCATCCGGTAGGCGCTACAGGAGCCTCCGTTCCTGCACCAGCAGGCACAAGAAGAGCTTCTTCCCTGAGGCTGCGACCCTGCTAAACCTCTCATCACAGCACTAAGCAGTATTGCACCCATATTGCACTGTCTCAGTACTTTTATATTTGTATGCTGTAGCACTTACTTTTTATTCACATTTATTTTGTAAATAATACTACTGCACTTCTAGTTAGATGTTAATTACATTTCTTTGGCTTTGTATCTGTACTTGGCACAATGACAATAAAATTGAATCTAATCTAATCTAATTATTTATTTTTATTTGCATAATTTATCTTCTTTTGCACATTGTTTTTCTTCCAGTCCTTGTATTTGTATAGTTCTGCTGAAATTGTATTGAATTCCTTTATTTTTCTGTAAATACCCACAAGGAAATGAATCTCAAGGCAGCATATGGTGATGTGCTGCATTCATCCTTTCATAATAAATTGACTTTGATTTGACTACATGGCAATGTAACCCAATCACCTTAAACATTCACTCAATCCACCACAGATGAATTGTGGTCGCAGTGCCAATCATCCACCAAAGTGCTGAGATATCTCACCTAGTCTATGCTGACAGCATCCCTCCAACCTCACAATCGGTGCAAGCAAGAGGGATAAGGGATGAGGGTGCAGGGGAGCGGCACCAACTGCGGGTCCCATTCAAATCACACACACGCTGACTTTGAAATCGCCTGTCCATCATTGTCACAGTGCGCAAATCTTGGAGCCTCTTCTCCATAAGACTCTAAGACATAGGAGCAGAATTAGGCTATTCAGCCCATCCAGTTTTCTCTGTTATTTGATCATGACTAATTTATTTTCCCTCTCAACCCCTTTCTCCAGCCTTCTCCCCAAACTTAGCAGCTTGCTGTGCCTGCAAAAAGTAAAGGATACAGCCCAGTTGATCACAGGTAAAACCCTACCCACCATTGAACACACTTACAAGGAGACCATTGTCGTAAAGCAGCACCCATCATCAAGGACCCAAACCATCACGGCCATATGCTTTTCTTGCTACTACCATCAGGAAGAAGGCACAGGAGCCTCAAGTCCCAAATAACCAGGTACAGGAAAATTTGTTACCCCTCAACCATCAGGCTCTTGAACTAGAGGGAATAACTTAATTTAACCCAACACAGAACTGATTCCACAACTTATGGATTCACTTTCAGGGATTCTACAACTCATGTTTTTGATACTTATTGCTTGCTTGTTTGTTTGTTTGTTTGTTTGTTTATTTATTTATTATTTCTGTTTCATTTTTGTATCTTTTCAACATTGGTTGTTTTGTCCAAATTTCTTGTGTGTATTTTTTTATTGTTCTATTGTGTTCCTTTGTATTTACTGTGAATGCCCTCTAGAAATTGAATCTCAGGGTGGATGTCCGCTATGTTTGATGATGACAGGAAACCTGTGCTGGAGAGTTTTTAAAGTGGAAAACCCACTGCACTGGGGCAGTTGCATCCTCTCGCCCTCAGACGTCTGGGTCCAGTGGTATGAAAAAGCGTCACAACTGTGGCCTTCCTTGGCGACCATGACTTCTTCTGTGCCATGTCATGCCCTTTGCCCTCCAAGGAACACTGCAGAGCCACCATCCTGTCCACTGGATCTCAATGTAGACTTCATCCACCCAGCCTGCCAGAGCAGGCTTCTCATGCTAAGACAGGCAAGCCTCCCACCTTCCATGTTCGAATTTCACATTTACATTCCAGTCGCGCAAACAACTGCTTGTCAATTTATATTAAATAATAGATGCTAGACCTTCCTGTTTTGCATGGGGAACATTCTGCTGTTCAATATATGTTGTCGATAAAAAAGTGTGTTAATATTCATGCTAAATATATAAAGGAGAGCAGTACATTTTTAAAAATGTACTTTCTAGGATCTAGGCAGTGCCAATATTCATTGCCCATCTCTAAATGTGCTTGAGAGGTGGGGGGTGGGGGATGATCTGTCTGCTTGAATAGCTTCAGCTCTTTTGATGACGATATCCTCTCAAAGTAGTTGGGTAGGGAACCCCAGAAATTAGATCTAGTGATGATGAGAAGTCTTTTAACTAGCATCTGTGCATTCCCACCTTTCAGATTAGCCCAAAGTAAATAACAAACTCTTGAAGGGTGTTTCCTCTTGTAATGAACAACATGTAACTATTGATCTGTGCAGAGCAGGTTCCGATGACAATGTGATAAGGATAATATAGTCTGATTTTTTTTCTTTTTAAATGTTGATTGATGGATATATATATAGGCCAGGACACCAGGGCTAACTCCCCTTCTCTTTTTCTGAAATGGAATCACAGGTTATTTTCTGTCCACCTGAGAAAGCAAACAGAAAATTGGTGTTGCATGTTATATGAAACATGTGACCTCCCCCACAATTTGTCGTGAAATATCAGTCTGGATAGTTGAGCTCAATGTCCTGAGGAAGGACCTAAATACAAAATCTTCTGATTCAGAGCCTCGGTGCATCACCAGTCCAGCCACAGCTGATGTTTACAAGTGGTCTGAGAACAGTTAAACACACCCACCTACCTCCTCGTTAAGAACATACTCCTGGTGATCAGAATCAAGCATATTATCACTGAATTATGTGATATGAAATCTGTTGTTTTGTGGCAGCAGTGTGGTACAAAGACAAAAAATAAATTACCGTGATTTATAAAAATAAATAAATTATGCAAAAAACTGAGGTAGTGTTAACTGGAGAGATAGATTCAATCCATGTTAGTAACATTGGATTCATTAACATTCGACTGATGCTGAATATTGAATTTTCCACTTACAGGTAACTGGCTTGTGTTCTACTTCCATGCATGTGCATGACACACTGAGTTTTTCTAATGTCTGTGCTTTATTTCTACTATGTTACCAACTATTTGGGTTTTACGCCTGCGTTCCGCACCAGAGTAGGGAATGGGATTCACCAATGATGTCACATAGAGAAATCATCTACTGTCCATCGGATAGGGATTAGTACATTTGGACACCAGCCCTCAATGAGAATCAGAATCAGAATCAGGTTTAATGTCACTGGCATATGTCATGAAATTTGTTTCTTTGCAGCAGTAATATAATGCAATACATAATAATTTAAAAAGCTATACATTATTATAAGAAGTATGTACAGTATAAAATAAATTAAATTAGTAGTGCACGAAGATCAAAAAGCAATACAGAAAACCTGTTTTTTCAACATCCTGATTTGTCTCTGATGCCTATACATTACCGCTTATGATATAGCGCTGTGTTAAGTGGCAGATGATATGACCATTAAGACATAGGAGCAGAATTAGGCTATTCAGCCCACTGAGTCTGCTCTGCCATTCTATCATGGCAGATTTATCATCCCTCTCAACCTCATTCTGCTGCCTTCTTCCTGTAACCTTTGACAGACCTAGTAATCAAGAACCTATCAACCTCCAGCAGAGTGCAACACTTGTTGACAACAATTGGAACATCTGAGATAAATCAATACTTAACGCACATCACCTATTGAAAACTGAAACTGTGGGACCGGGATTTGTAATTTGCTCATGTAAATTAAATTCTGATTAGACATGCAACAAATTGATAGAAAGGGTAAGTAGGTGAACTAAATTAAATTAACTCCCACAGATTACTGGATGATTTCAATTCTGACTTTGGATCAACATTTAGTTTACCTCCGTTCAACAAAAGTGTTTGACGCAGGCCCTCACAAGACCAAGATCACAAGCTGGTGGGAGAAGGATTTTCTACTGAAGATCTTTCATTTCCCTTTGGGAGTCTTTCGAGTGTAACAGGAAATTCCCCTGAGGGAAAGATGGAACTGCATGGTTGAGGTTAAAGTCAATGTTAATTTATTATCAAATTATGTAAATATCACTATATGCTACCTTGGATTTATTTTCTTGCTGGCATTTTCAAGAAAATAAAGACATACAACAGAATTTATGAGAAACTATACATAAACAAACACCAAGATGTATGTGCAAAAAAAGACAAATAGTGCAAAGAAATTCATTAATATTGAGAAATTCATTAATATTGAGAATATGAGTTACAGACTGCTTGAAAGTGAGTCTGCAGGCTGTGGAATGAATTGGTCTCTATCGTACACTGGTGGGCAGAGAGGAATTAGTTTACTCTTCATCGATCTGAACCATACCCATCTTAGGAAAATCTGGTTCTGAAACAGGAACAATTCCGACAAGATGGTTAAAAAATATGAATAAATGGTTTGAAAGATATATTCAAACAGCAGGCAGCTGTCATAGCGGGCAGCGGAGTGAGTGGGAGCAGAGTGTAGGGCTTTGGCTTCAATGGGCTTCGGCGGTAAACGGGAAGAGGCGAGAGCGAAGCGCCAACTCTTTTTTTTCTCCCCTCCCCTTTCGCGAATCGGCCCGGACAGACAGGAACGGCAGGGCTCTCACAGTTAATGGTACGAGCTAACGGTTTAAAAAGTTCATCTGTTTGGCGAGGTAAGTGGATGAGTGGACTTATTTTTCCTGTTTCATTCCCGTAGAATTAGATAGCATACCTGCAGGGTTAGTGCTTTGTTCAACATGTCAGATGTGGGAATCCTGGGAGACCTCCAACCTCCCTGATGGCCACATCTGCGTCAGGTGCACCGAGATGCAGCTCCTCAGAGACCGTGTTAGGGATCTGGAGCTGCAGCTTGATGACGTACTGCTTATTAGAGAAAGTGAAGAGGTGATAGACAGGAGCTACAGGGAGATAGTCATCTCTAGGCTACAGGGGTCAGAAAACTGGGTCACTGTCAAGACAGGGAAGGGAAAAGCCTGGATACTGGAGAGCACACCTGTGGCTGTCCCCCTCAGCAACAAATATCTTGTTCTGGATGCTGTTGAGGGGGATGACCTGACAGGAGACGCCCACGGTGACCGGGTCTCTGGCACTGGGCCTGGTGCTGTTGTGCAGGAAAGAAGGAGGGAGAAGAGAAATGAGGTAGTAGTAGGGGATTCCATAGTCAGGGGAACGGACAGGAGATTTTGTGAGCCTGATACAGATACCCGCATGGTGTGTTGCCTCCCAGGTGCCAGGGTACAGGATGTTTCGGATCGGGTCCTGAATATTCTAAAGGGGGAGGGTGAGCAGCCAGTTGTCTTGGTACATGTTGGTACCAATGACATAGATAGGACAAAGGAGGAGGTCCTGAAGAGAGATTTCCAGGAGTTAGGAAGGAAGCTGAGAAGCAGGACCTCCAGGGTAGTAATCTCGGGATTGGTACCTGTGCCACGTGCTAGCGAGGGCAAGAATAGTCGGATCAGGCAGATGAATGCGTGGCTGAGAGACTGGTGTAGGGGGCAGGGCTTCAGATTCTTGGATAATTGGGATTTCTTCTGGGGGAGGTATGACCTGTTCAAAAAGGACAGGTTACAGCTGAGCAACACACATCAAACTTGCTGGTGTATGCAGCAGGCCAGGCAGCATCTCTAGGAAGAGGTACAGTCGACGTTTCAGGCCTGAAATGTCGACTGTACCTCTTCCTAGAGATGCTGCCTGGCCTGCTGTATTCACCAGCAACTTTGATGTGTGTTGCTTGAATTTCCAGCATCTGCAGAATTCCTGTTGTTTGCGTTTTTAAGGTTACACCTGAACCCAAAGGGGACCAATATCCTGGCGGGAAAGTTTAATAGAGCTGTTAGGGAGGGTTTAAACTAATTTGGCAGGGGGATGGGAACCGGAATGACAGAGTGGAGGAAGGGGAAAACAGAAATAAATCTAAGATAGTGAGCAGTAAAGATGTCAGGAAAGACAGGCAGGTGATGGGGCAAATTTGTAGCCATTGGGATAAGTTGCAGTGCAATAAAGTTGCAGGGAAATCAAAGCAAAAAGTATCAAATACTGGTCTTAAGGTGTTGTACTTAAATGCACGCAGCATAAGGAATAAGGTGGATGATCTTGTCATACAGCTACAGATTGGCAGGTATGATATTGTGGCCATCACTGAGACCTGGCTAAAGGATGCATGTCTCTGGGAGCTGAACGTCGAAGGATGCACAGTGTATCGGAAGGATAGGAAGGTAGGCAGAGGGGGAGGCGTGGCTTTATTGGTAAGAAATGGTATTAAATCATTAGAAAGAAGTGATATAGGATTGGAAGGTGCAGAATCTTTATGGGTTGAGCTAAGAAATAGCAGGGGTAAAAGGACCCTGATGGCAGTTATTTATAGGCCTCCAAACAGCTGCAGGGATGTGGACTACAAATTATAACAGGAAATAGAAAAGGCTTGTCAGAAGGGCAGTGTTATGATAATTGTGCGGGATTTTAACATGCGAGTGGATTGGGAAAATCAGGTTGGCACTGGATCTCAAGAGAGAGAACTTGTAGAATGTCTGCGAGATGGTTTTTTAGAACAGCTTGTTGTTGAGCCCACTAGGGGATCGGCTGTACTGGATTGGGTATTGTGTAATGAACCGGAGGTGGTTAGAGAGATTGAGGTGAAGGAACCCTTAGGAGGCAGAGATCATAACATGATTAAGTTCACTGTGAAATTTGAAAAAGAGAAGCCGAAATCTGATATGTCGGTATTTCAGTGGAGTAAAGGAAATTACAGTGGCGTGAGAGAGGAACTGGCCAAAGTTGACTGGAAAGGGACACTGGCGGGAAAGACAGCAGAGCAGCAGTGGCAGGAGTTTATTTGAGAAATGAGGAACGTGCAAGACAGGTATATTCCAAAAAAGAAGACATTTTCGAGTGGAAAAAGAATGAACCGTGGTTGACAAGAGAAGACAAAGCCAAAGTTAAAGCACAGGAGAGGGCATACAAGGAAGCACAAATTAGTGGGAAGAGAGAGGATTGGGAAGTTTTTAAAACCTTACAAAAGGAAACCAAGAAGGTCATTAAGAGGGAAAAGATTAACTATGAAAGGAAGCTAGCATATATTATAAAAGAGGATACTAAAAGCTTTTTCAAGTATATAAAGAGTAAAAGACAGGTGAGAGTAGATATAGGACCGTTAGAAAATGATGCTGGAGAAATTGTAATGGAAGATAAGAAGATGGCAGAGGAACTGAATGAGTATTTAGCATCAGTCTTCACTGAGGAAGACATCAGCAGTATACCGGACACTCAAGAGTGGCAGGGAAGAGAAGTGTGCGCAGTCACAATTACGACAGAGAAAGCACTCAGGAAGCTGAATAATCTAAAGGTAGATAAATCTCCTGGACCAGATGGAATGCACCCGCGTGTTCTGAAGGAAGTAGCTGTGGAGATTGCGGAGGCATTAGCGGTGATCTTTCAAAAGCCGATAGATTCTGGCATGGTTCCGGAGGACTGGAAGATTGCAAATGTCACTCTGCTATTTACGAAGGGGGCAAGGAAGCAAAAAGGAAATTATAGACCTGTTAGCTTGACATAGTTGGTTGGGAAGTTGTTGGAGTCGATTGTCAAGGATGAGGTTACAGAGTACCTGGAGGCATATGACAAGATAGGCAGAACTCAGCATGGATTCCTTAAAGGAAAATCCTGCCTGACAAACCTATTAGAATTTTTTGAGGAAATTACAGATAGGCTAGACAAGGGAGATGCAGTGGGTGCTGAATATTTGGATTTTCAGAAGGCCTTTGACAGGGTGTCACACATGAGGCTACTTAAAAAGATAAGAGTCCATGGAATTACGGGAAAGTTACATACGTGGATAGAGCGTTGGCTGACTGGCAGGAAACAGAGAGTGGGAATAAAGGGATCCTATTCTGGTTGGCTGCCGGTTACCAGTGGTGTTAGACAGGGGTCCGTGTTGGGGCCGCTTCTTTTTACATTGTACATCAACGATTTGGATTATGGAATAGATGGCTTTGTGGTTAAGTTTGCTGACGATACGAAGATAGGTGGAGGGGCCGGTAGTGCTGAGGAAACGGAGAGTCTGCAGAGAGACTTGGATAGATTGGAAGAATGGGCAGAGAAGTGGCAAATGAAGTACAATGTTGGAAAGTGTATGGTTATGCACTTTGGCAGAAAAAATAAATGGGCAGACTATTATTTAAATGGGGAAAGAATTCAAAGTTCTGAGATGCAACGGGACTTGGGAGTCCTCGTACAGGATACCCTTAAAGTTAACCTCCAGGTTGAGTCGGTGGTGAAGAAGGTGAATGCAATGTTGGCATTCATTTCTAGAGGAATAGAGTATAGGAGCAGGGATGTGATGCTGAGGCTCTATAAGGCACTGGTGAGACCTCACTTGGAGTACTGTGGGCAGTTTTGGTCTCCTTATTTAAGAAAGGATGTGCTGACGTTGGAGAGGGTTCAGAGAAGATTCACTAGAATGATTCTGGGAATGAGAGGGTTAACATATGAGGAACGTTTGTCCGCTCTTGGACTGTATTCCTTGGAGTTTAGAAGAATGAAGGGAGACCTCATAGAAACATTTTGAATGTTGAAAGGCATGGACAGAGTGGATGCGGCAAAGTTGTTTCCCATGATGGGGGAGTCTAGTATGAGAGGGCATGATTAAGGATTGAAGGGCGCCCATTCAGAACAGAAATGCGAAGAAATTTTTTAGTCAGAGGGTGGTGAATCTATGGAATTTGTTGCCACGGGCAGCAGTGGAGGCCAAGTCATTGGGTGTATTTAAGGCAGAGATTGATAGGTATCTGAGTAGCCAGGGCATCAAAGGTTATGGTGAGAAGGTGGGGGAGTGGGACTAAATGGGAGAATGGATCAGCTCATGATAAAATGGCAGAGCAGACTCGATGGGCCGAATGGCTGACTTCTGGTACTTTGTCTTGTGGTCTTATGGTTTTATGGTCATTGATATCTGTAGCATATTTGCCAGATTATAGCATATTTTACTTTAGGCTAATATTTGTGACAGAATGTTATTACTGTCAGAAAGAGACTTGCATTTACAAGTGACCTGAATTCTTAACAAAGGTCCCTTTAACCTGACCAAAAAGCACAGCAAAAATGAACAGATTGTGTTTCTGATACTTGGCAGTGGCTGCAGACAGGCAGAATATCTTGGAAGAGTCATAAGAGAACAGAACATTGAAAAGGAGTGCACTAATTCACAGCCAATTCCAGCACTCCAATGAAGACTAAATATGGGAATAATCATTGGATGGATTTCATTGCTGTAAAACACTTACATGTGGGCACGTGGCCAAGTGGTTAAGGCATTGGACTAGCGATCTGAAGGTCGTGAGTTCGAGCCCCAGCTGAGGCAACATGTGTTGTGTCCTTGAGCAAGGCATTTAATCACACATTGCTCTGCGACGACACTGGTGCCAAGCTGTATGGGTCCTAATGCCTTTCCCTTGGACAACATTGGTGTCGTGTGAGAGGGGAGACTTGCAGTATGGGCAACTGCTGGTCTTCCAAACAACCTTGCCCAGGCCTGTGCCCTGGAGAGTGAAGACTTTCTAGGTGCAGATCCATGGTCTCGCAAGACTAATGGATGCCCTTAATTTAATTTAAAACACTTCAAGATGACTTGAATGCACTATGGACCAAATACTAGGTTTGATACGTTGATACTAAATTTCACACTGGTGTGGCATATTCCACTATAATTTTGATTTTGATATTCTAATTCTAATTAGATAATGAGCTCTTACAATAGTGCACCCAAATCTATCAAAGTTCAAAGTACATATATGTCACCATGTACAACCCTGAGATTCATTTTTTTTGCAAGCATACTCAATAGATACAATAACCATGATAGAATCAATGAAAGACCGCACCAGCAGGATAGGCAACCAGCGTGCAAAAGACAACACACTGTGCAAATACAAAAAGAAAGAAATAATAATAATAAATAAATATCAAGAACATGAGATGAAGGGTCCTTGAAAGTGAGTCCATAAGTTGTGGGAACATTTCAATAATGAGGCAAAGGAAGTTGAGTGAAGCTATTGGTTCAAAGGCCTGATGATTGAGAGGTAATAAATGTTCCAGAACCTGGTGGTGTGAGTCCTAAGGTTCCTCAACCTTTCTCCTGATGACAGTAGAGAGAAGAGAGCATGACGTGGTCGGTGAGGGTCCACGGGTGATGGTGAGAAGGCAAAGGAGTGGGACTAAACGGGAGAATAGATCAGCTCATGACAAAATGGCGGAGCAGACTTGATGGGCCGAATGGCCGACTTCTGATCCTCTGTCTTATGGTCTTATATCATAAGTTCTCTCTCTCCCTAATAAGGAAGAAAGAGGTGTGTCCGTTTCCCAGTGAGAGAGGAGACATAACAAACAACTTGCTGATTTATGATGTTAAAAGTCCATTGCATTGCTTTTTCCAAGCTCTGTGCCCAAAGATCTTGGGTCTCTGGGCACACAGCTGGAGATCTTCCGTCTCCAATGACATACTGATTTCCTGCAGAGGCAACAACCTCCGATCCCTCCGTCTCCAGAGACACGAAATCTTAGTCCTACAAAGGCGAGCACATGCCGAATAACGGCCAGGTGTTGTTGCCAATCTGAACTGATTGGGGTGTACAAGTGAGAAAATCGAGGGTTCCTTTGCACAAAGAGGTATTGAGGCTAAGGTCTTAAAGACTATTGATTAGTTTTAAGGAGATGATAGTATTGAACACTAAGCTGTAATCAAGTCCAATGTTTTCGAGCCAGTGGTATTTAAGATCTCCTAACATTCTTCCATTCGTTATAACTTCATCCATGTTTCTTTCAGTCACCCGCTCTATCATATATAAACTCCAGTTTGTGGGATCCTCTTCTTCTCTTCCTTAGTATTTTATTATATCCTAATTTCAAATAAGTTAACCTCAATTGACTCCTCATACAATCACCGCCTGCATAAAAATAGTCACCTTTATCTGCATCTGAATAGCACCCATGAATCAGGATTGTTGCTATGCATTAAAGATTCGGTATGAACTTGGAGCACACTTCAGTGCAGCATTTGGGCAGAGGCATCATCAGTGCGGAAACTGAGTAGAAGGTCTTCACAAATCCATAAATACATGCTCCACTTCTGAAAGTTGAGGAACTGAATTTTGTAAGCGGTGTTGAATGCACATACATGACTGCAACAGGCATTTAGCAGAATGAGCGGAGGATGATTTTCTACGGAATTTCTTTCAGTTGAGTTATTAAACTCAATTGTATTCCAAAAGTGTTGAGATTCTCCCCTCATCCTTTACTCATACAAATAGTTTGTCCTATCATTTGCTGAGATATTTTATTTGGTTTGTGCACAAGTTGGTTTCGATGACAAGGAAGACTCAATTCAAATAGATCGTGATGCATTAGTTGTTGAACATTTGAGATACACTGGCAATACTTTGAGGTGGTTTGTACATGCTAGATCTTTCATGATATATCACTCACCATATCATCAAAGCAGGCATCAGTTTTGACATGCATATTAATGACACACGGTTTTATTTGCTGCTGTCTTCCTTAACCCCTCTGCCATAACAGATTTTCTCCAAAATTCAAAGTAAATTTATTATCAAAGTACATGCATGTCACCATATACTTCTTTGAGATTCATTTTCTTGTAGACATTTACAATAAATACAAAGAAATATGGTAGAATCAATGAAAGAAAACACACACAAGACGGACAAGAAACCAATATGCTAAAGCCAACAAACTGCAAATACCAAAAAGAAAAAAAACAAACAAAAATAATAAAGAAATAATCAATAAATATCATGATCATAAGATGAAGAGTCTTTGAAAGCAAGTCCAGAGGTTTGTAGGAATAGTTCAGAGTTGGATGAGTGAAGTTTAGTGAAATTATCCCCTCAATGTTATCACTCACTGGGATATCGAGTAACACTAACGCTGTTGTCTAAGTTCCTGGTCACATTTAGTTGCTGCTGACTCCGTTGTCCTCTCTGACAAATGATTGAAGCTGAATCCAGATGTCCCCAACTTTGCTTTTGTGATTTTGGATTTCAAGTCACATTTCATACTTTGAGTTGACATCAGTGCACATTTCCACCATTGTAGTAATGGCTCACATGACCTCAGTCTCTGCCCTTACCTGTGCCTTGATTACCTCAATGATCACCTGTTCAGGCACACCTCAGTCACACATTCCCACCTCCCTCTGCAGTACGGTTCACCCATTGTTCCACTCTCTGCACAACCTGAGGCCATTGTAATCTTTGTTGCTCATGTTCAAATTCATTCACCAGTCCTTCTTTCTGGACAGGTACTCAGGATCAAGCACTTCCATTCTGTGGGTTCTGAAGTGACTAATGAGGATGATGTGCTATTGACAGCCTGTCAGAAGGAGTGCTATCTCTCTTTTACTCGGTCGCTGACAGCACGGTACCAACTCTGCATCGATCAGTTTTTCTCCACTTTGGTTTATCTCTGACTCTTCTAACACCCATTTGAAAGTGAAGGCTTCAGAGTCCTCTTGGGTTATCTTTTCCAACTCTTTACCAAACACCATTAGTTCATCTTGAAACTACAAAATGAATGATTGATGTTGAAGAAAAAATGGAGCTTAACTCATCCAAATTAATGAATTAAACTCAATGTATCTGAAAGACCTGGTCCTGATGAGGGGGTTCGACCCAAAACATCAACTGTATATTCCTCTCCATAGATGCTGTCTGACCTGCTGAGTTCCTCCAGCATTTTGTGTGTGTAACTATAGATCTGAAAAACTACATTTACAGAAAAAAAGTCATCAATGTTTTTGAGTTTTATTTCAATACAGCAGCCTTTTCTTTTATACTTATATGCATAATGGTATTTAGTATCAAAAATTACACACAACAATATGCTTTCAACATGTGCAGGACTTGAGCAACATTTTTATTAACCGCAGAAATAATTTGGTGGCAAGTGCCTCAGCGATACAGGATAATGGAGAGATGGAGGAAGAGCTAGAAATGAAGAAGACAGAGTGAGAGATACGTAAAGAGAAAGAACTGTCAACTTATATTTTAATATGTTTAGTGTCTCCTCATGCTCCTGTATCAGTTAGATGATTTCTGCTCAATAATAAACACAGAAGCCTGCAGTTATCATGAAACATTTTACAATAAACTGCCTTAGTGTGAAGTTGTGGCTGTGTAGGCAGCAGTAATCAAAAATGTAATGAGGTACATTGTCAATTTTTCAGCAGTATTATTCGAGGAACAAACATTAGCCAGCACAGCAGGAGAGCTGCACTTCACTCTAAATTTTCCATGGGTTTTGCTACACGGCTCTGTGCATCAATCTGATCAATTTCCTCCTTCACCACAGCAATCATCACAAAACACCAAATTAGCATTTGCTATATTCAAGCATTCAAGATGCAGGCTTTGGGAAAGCCATATTTTTTTTAGTTAGAGCAAGCATGAAAATGTTTTGTAAAAAAAGATTAATCAAATCTAAAGTTTTTCTTTTGTTTGCATTGCATGCATTGCTCCTGTGTTCCCCAGCTCAATGTTAGGAGTCTTGGACTTTATAATTTTAGGAATGCAAGAATGTGCTGGGTTTGCTTTGCTGTTCAGTTGAAAACAGTTAACATGATACCCTTTTTTTCAAAATTAAATCTTATATTTACTAAGAATACTGCAGAATGAAACTGGATATATTCCTTTAGCATCGAGCTAAATGTACTTTGCACAGGATAGGAGGGGTTGTACAACAGTAACATATCACAAACATATGCTTAATTAGAAAAGTCTGGAAAGGGTAGTGCAGCCAAGAAATCCATTAAGAAAAGCTCAGGAAAAGATGGTCTGAAGCAAAAAGATTGAAAGGCACACTTATCCATGAAAACAGTATTTCTCGCAACCTCACAGTGTCCCTAAGCGCGTCTCAACCAGGAAGTAGGAATAGAAAATTTATCTAGGGATATTTTTGGAAAGGGATACAGGAAGATGCGATGAACAAATAAGTGAACAAATAAGCTGGTATACACTCCACAGGAGAGAAGCAAAGGTGGAGAGCATCAATGATTTTAGGAAGAATTTCGACAGTCACTTGAAGAAATTAACTTTGCATGCGACAGGGATAACGCTGGGAAATAAGACTGAAATTTAGACCATGGTGCACGTTCAGCTGCCATTGACTCACTGGATTGAACGTCCGCCCCACTATCATTATGAATCATGATTCCAGAAGATTTATATTGCTTTGTCTGTGCGTTGGATACAAATTCAATACTAGTCTTCAAACTGCCGTTTTATAAATATTGAAGGAGAGATGTGGGGAAAGGGCAGAGGGGGAAGAAGTAATAATTCTACAAATAATCTATGTTTTAATTGGCTAGCATTAGAGAAATAAACTGCCTTGTAATTTGCTGAGAAATTGCAAAAAAAAAACCCAGCAGGCTCTCTAATGTCCTTCTCTCCATCTGTATCTTGCACTCCTACCCAATCTGGTTTATTTGGGATTGCAGCTCCTTACTGTGAAATTGATTCCTGGCAAAACTCCATTGTGTGCCAAAGATCCCAGGATAACCTGAGATGGGTAATAAATCTTCCTTTGCTTGTGATATCCCATGTAGTGAGAATGAATGACATGAGCGTCAATATACTGCACCACCGTGTGGGGACTGGCAGAGTTCAGTAAGAGCTTAACGTGCTTTATTTTCTGCCACCAATAGTCCTGAAGAGCATTAATTGTTCTCTAATGACATTAATTAATAGTGCCAACTACAACTGCAATAAGCATGAGGTCAGTTGTCCGCTTTCACATGTGCCTCGGCAGCTGAGACCTAGTTTATGCTGCTGTACTTTGGCTGCATGGTATTGAATAAGACAGAAATTTAAAAGAAAACAAGATGTTGAAAATATACGGTAGGTCAGGCAGCATCTGCAGAAAAACGGAGTTAACCTTTCAGGACGAAGACCCAAAGGCTCGTTAATATTAACAATTATTTCCCTTTCCATAGATGATGCTAGAACTGTGAAGCATTTGCAGAATTTTCTGTTTTCATTTCAGAAATTCAGCAGGGACAATTTGTTGCACTTTATTGGGTAGAACCGATAGAAATTGAGTTGGAGACTTAACAGGCCAGGCCCACTTTTCACCAAAAGTGACGTGAACCCCGAATCATCTCCACAAATATGGTTGTATATATCCATAGAGTAAGAGTGAAAGATTCACATGGTGTACCTACCTGAGCAGTTAAAATTAAAAATACCCATCTCTAGTATGTATAATCTATTGTAAATTTCACAGTGATCTAGTTTTCTCAACAAGAGTTCATTGGTGGTTAATCATGATTGCTGATTGTTTCATCCTTCTGGAGGCACCAAAAGTCAGCAGAAGACTGGACAGGTCAACACAAGCCCTACCCAATTACTTTTATACAAGCTAGCTTGACAAACAAGGAAGTTCCACTCAGCAAGCTTACACTTACTCCGACTGGAATTCTTTGATAATTGATTTATTTACGGAGGACACTGAGGAAGATATCAGCTCTCTGAGACCTTTTCTGAGGACTTCCATTAGAATTATGAAGAACCCCCACTGAAGTTTAATCCCAAAACCATTCATAGAGAAATGCTGCAGAGACTGCCAATTATAGAGTCATCGAGAAGTACAGCACAGAAACAGGCCATTCAGCTCATCTAGTCCTTACCGAAACAATTTAAACTGCCTACTCTCATCAACCTGCACTGGGACCATAATGCTCCATATCACTACTATCCATGTACCAATCCAAACTTCTCTTGAAATTGAGCTCACATGTACCACTTGTGCTGGCAGCTCATTCCACACTCTCGTGACCCCTCTGAGTGAAGAAGTTTCCCCTCATGTTCCCCCTTAAACTTCTCACCTTTCATCCTTAACCCATGACCTCTAGATGTAGTCCCACCCAACCTCATTGGAAAAAGCCTGCTTGCATTTACCCTATCTATACACACCATAATTTTGTATAGCTCTATCAAATCTCCTATAGAAGTCAGAAATATTACAGCAAGATTCTGTGCTTGTAAAACCAGTATTAATTTGTTGTAGCTAAATTAAGACATGCAGATGACCCTTCTAACAGGGAGGACTTTGTGGTCCCTGTGGATTATTTGGACAATATTGCAGCGTGGCATCCCAGTGGTTATAGCAGCTCGTACTTCACATGTCATTCAATTATCTTGCTCAGTCATATTGCCCATCAGTTCGATTCTTGTGTTAATTAAACTTTTTGGAAGAATTTATCATTGCTTCTTAATGATCCAATCAACACACATATGAAGTCAAAGAGGAAACAATGAAGATTTGGAATGCAGCTAAACAGGGGAGTGTTGCATAGTAGAATAGAGACAAACATAATGCACATCTCATTACTACCTAACAGTCTCAAGTGGCAGAAAACTGGGGTATATTTTTTTTCATTACAATGTTTTCTGGAAGGGCTGCTCTCATCCTCAAAAGGGTTAACTGTGAATTAATTACATTTTTAATTGTTTCTCTTCCATCTTATTCTCAAAAGAACATAAGTCAGAGAAGAGGAGTTTCAGAAACTGCTCAATGCCCTTAGCTTTTATCTTGTCTTGTAAGAAAGCTAAGGTAAAATTAATCAGTGGTCCTTGCAAGAATTAACTAATCTTTGTTGACAAACAGTGAATTAATAGGCAGTTTGTTGTTGGCATGTTATAAATATCAGGGGAAGTATTACTTAAACCTGTAGAATTACATTACAAACATTTTTTTTCAAAAATTTCCCATGTCTGAATGTGTTTGAAGAAAACCCAATAAACTGTGAGTGGAAGCATTATAGGAAAAATGAGGCAGCCAATCGATTCTCTCTTTACCATTGAAGATGTGAAAATGTTACCATCCAATCTGATTGAACGTTAACCTTGAATCAAGTGGTTATCTCCTCATCTTTGTTTGAATATAAAATTATTTTCCTAGGTCAAGTGAAGGTCACCATTCACGTTCAACAGAAGACCAACTAGCTGATGCAGGTGAATAGTAGGATATCCAAGCTTAGAATAAGAGACTGCTGAAACATTTTATGGAAGAAACCTTTACATTGAGTACCTTCGCTCCATCTGCAACAGGCAAGATTTCCCAGAGGCCATTTTAGTTCCACTCCCCATTCCTATTCTGACATAACAGTCCATGGCCTCCTCTACTGCCATGATAAGATCACTCTCAGGTTGGAGGAGCAACACCTTATATTCTCTTTGGGTAGTCTCCAACCTGACAGCATGAATGTTGATATCTATCATTTCCAGTCATTTCTCCACTCTCCCTCTTTTCTTTTTCCGTACCTCATTCTAGCTCCCCTCTTATCTATTCTCTGCTCCTCAACTGCCTATCACCTTCCTCTGGTGTCCCTCCTCCTTCTCTTTCTCCCATGGCCCACTCCCCTTTCCAGTCAGACTCCTTCTTCTTCAGCCTTTTACCTTTTCCATCTCCCACCTTCCCCCTCACCTGGCTCCAGCTGTCACCTTCAGGCTTGTACTCCATCCTCTCCCCACACCTTCTTATTCTGGCTTCTTCTCCTTCCTTTCTAGACCTGATGACATATCTCAGTCCAAAACATTGACTCTTTATTCCTCTCCATAGATGCTGCCTGACCTGCTGAGTTTCTCCAGCATTTTGTGTGTGTTACTCTAGACTTGCAGCATCTGTAGAATCTCTTGTGTTAGTGACTTTATGGAAGAATATGCCATGGAGTTCCCTTGCATTGTCTGATATTGGTGTGCAGCTGGGAGCATATGCAGCATTCTGAATAAGTCACTCAGTGATAAGTCACGGTATCAATGACCTTACTTCATGTAACTCCTACAGCACAAAAAAATCACTTTCGAAGTGGAATAAACACAGAAAATTGTTGTAACCATAACTCTACTTAATCCTCCTTTGGACTTGTATTTCATTTACCATCCTTGGAGTGAAACAGTTGTGACAAAAATTCTCCAAGTCAGAATCAGAATTAGGTTTAATATCACTGGCATATGTTGTGAAATTTGTTGTTTTGTGGCAGCAGTACATTGGCATACATAATAATAATAAAAACTATAGGAAACATACATCAAAATTAAATTAAATAAGTAGTTCAAAAGGAGAGCAAAAATAATGAGGTAGTCTACATGGGTTCAATGTCCATTCTGAAATCTGATATCAGAGCTGTTCCTGAAATGTTGAGTGTGTGTCTTCAGGCTCATGTATCCCCTCCTTGATGGCAGCAATGAAAAGAGTGCATGTCCTGGGAGATGGGTGTCCTTGATGATTGATGTTGCCCTTTTGAGGCACTGCCTATTGAAGGAGTCCTCAATGCTGGGGAGGCTAGTGCCCACCATGGAACCGGCTGAGCATTTTTTCCGATCCTGGGTAGTGATCCCTTCATAACAGACAGTATACAGATGATCAGCGGACCTTATGCATTGACTATTTTCTGTTCTTTAATCTTCGTTACCAGCACTTGCTCTGTTCTTTGAAGTCTTCTTGGTGCTGGCAGAAGTCATGGGGATTGAGAGCGAGATCAACGCTTAATGCCCGTCCCTAGTTGCCCACTTCAGATGGTGGGCATCATAAAAAAATAGAAGGGGGGGGGGCTAAAAGCAAAAGTAACAGCAAATTCACTGTCGATGCTCTAAAAGTTGGCAAGAAATTTATATTCCTTGAGAAAGAATATAAAGCAAAATTAATGCCTTGTTATATATAATGCCTCACTCCTCTTCAGGGGAGAAAGACATGCAATTAACTCACTTTGATTTTGTTATCTCAGAATTAACTGTTGCACACTTAGTGATGCCTTAGAAATGTTCCACCCTATTTACTCGACTGTGTCTTTGGAGGACGGGAGTGCAAATTCACAAAGTGCTGATAAACTAAGTGCTGATAGACAGCGCAGTTGAAGACAGATAAGATTCCTGCCCTGTTTATATTTGTATTTTGGTGGTGGGGGCTGGGCTGAGTGCTTGGGGCTACAGAAGGTCATCCTTTCCCAAACAATACACGTTTGAAACTTAAATTTTAAGTCTTAAATTTTTGATAGCTCTGGTAAACATTTAGTGGGTATATTTGGAAGAAAATATTTTCTTTAAGTTTATCTTTGTATCATGTGTTTACACTTGTTTGTACTATACAGATAGGGCATATTATATATGTGTACTACCTTGGTTAACACTCATTGTGAGAGTAATTGACTGTATTAGTATATTCAGGTGCCTGATGATTCTGGATTGAATTTAGTAAGTATTTTACTTAATTCTCTGCAGTTTGACAAAATATTCTCATGTAAACACCCTGAAAGAAAGCTTCCACACCGGGTGATTTTAGAGAAGATGCTTTGCTCGCTGCATAGCTGTGTTCGCACACAGAGCGTAGTTACGGGAAGAATTCAGGAGAATAGGGTTGAAAAGGACAATAAATCGGCCATGATTGAATGGTTGAGCAGACTCTGGGCTGAATGGCTGAATTCTTCTCCTATAACTTATGACCTTATGGAAACACTCAGCACAGTGTGTGAAAGCCTCGGTTATTTATAGGCAGAGAAAGTTATAACGGATAGATGCAGAGGAAGGCAAAACCTCAGAATTCTATCGTATAATCAGGAATCCTTGGTTCATAGGTAGGTACTCGTCGATAATCTTACAGAACAGCAAACAGGAACAAAGCTGAATCTTGCTCCAATATTCCCATGTTTTTATACAATATTTCCTTCAAGAGGACCACAACCTTGTCATGGTTTGGAGGCTTGTCTGCCTCAATGACCCAGAGAGCTATATTGGCTGGAGTCAGGGGCCTTTTGCTTTGGCTCTTGGTAGGGTCACCCATGACAAACAGGTCAAAGAGTAAAGGCCAGTCTAAGAGTCATCTATCGGTCCTCTAGGTTCAGGCCTTCAGCTTAGGGCTATCAACTCCGACTGGTCAATCAAAACAAAACAGCAATGAAGAATCCTTCTACATCTGAGAGCCGTGGTATTCCTGAGTCTCCACCCAGAATGTGCATGGCTGAGAGTAGTGAAAACTAAGAGGAAGCTACTGGCATGATGAAGAAAGCGCTGACACCGCCAAGACCAAGACCAAAATTGGTTTTGGCCAAGGACGGACAGAGATGGAAGACCTTCATTGTGCCCTAAATGCCAGCAGGCGTAATGAAATATAAGAAACCTAAATAGATTTTTTAAAATTCCTGGTCCCTTTTCCGTTCTTAAAATTCTTAAACTGCAAACAATAACTTACATTCATAAATCTCCTTTCACATGTTAGACCAGCCCTAGTTGATTCATAAGGGATATGAATTATATGACTGAGATTCAGCATTGAAGGCAGAAACCAAAGTATCGGTGCCCTAAAAATACAGCAAAATCATTCTCACCAGCTGAAGATCCTCAGCAAAGACATATTTATCAGTGGCTCTCACATCCAGGGAGCTGACGGCTAGTACCTTATACTGATAAATGTTACTTTACAGTTAGGACTGGTATTTAAACTCACTGTATTGCCAAATAAAAATCTGCAGTTTCTTATGGAAGGGAATGAGATTAAAATTCAAACATTCTGCTCTCCCAGGGGGAGCCACACTTCAAGGGAATGCAGGTCAGAGAATCAGGGCGACTGTATCTCTGCAAGGTCTGAGAAAACAAGGTAAAACTTTATATATGTACTGGCCCTAAGTGAATGACAAGTCTTGTATTATGTTTAAAACTGCATGAAATTTGAGACCCACCATTGAAAGGTCTTCTTGTTAGTGCTTTAGGAAGGAATTCTGCTCTAATCGGTTTTGTCATTTTGCAATTTGATGTGCTGTTCATGGTACACACTAGATAATTGAGTAAAGTTTTAAAAAAAACACACGGGGAGATGTTCTAATGGACATCCACTAACCTGAGCCCCTCCATTAGGGGAAATGGGCCATAATCCACTCTTAAAATTAACCCACTAATACTTCTGTTGTGTAATGCAATACAGCCCCTGGTTCCTCCATTAACAGCTTGTGATATTGGATCATAAAAACAGTCAGATATTCTCATTGTTTTTCCTTACTTGCATATTCAAACAGTGGAAAATATTCATATTGAACCAATTGACATGTTGACAAAAAGCAACTTAAAGTTAAAACTAGAGCAGTTTAAGATGTTGTTGGGGTATGCACTATTCTCACATAAAGAAACGTCCTTTTTCTTGAAAAAACAGAAAACACTCAGCGGGCTAGGCAGCATCTCTGGAAAGAGGAACGGTTAGTGTTTTAGATCTGTGACTCTACATCAGAACTTTCTTCACTTTGTACTGCAATGTGTTGATGGTCAAGTGAAACTACAAGATCTTATTTTTATAAGCAGACATATCTGTTCTCTTGGCAGCTAGCATAAAGTCTTTTTGATATCTAAAATGTGTCAGGGCTGTTGGTGCATTATTGTGTGATCAGGATTGTTGTGGGATCCTATGGATTCACCTCCATTTCGGTTTGATTTATATGGAGCTGAATCGCATGGGAACTGAAGCTGACTGAGTTCCTGCTTACATAAGTAATTTTACAACATGTAAAATGGGTTCTATCTACCTGTCCACACATATCATTTGTTATATCTGGATATCCAAAAACTGAACCATCATCCAGGCCATGTTCTCTTCTCACTGCTGCCATCGGAGAGAAGATTCACAATTGTTTTAATGTCATTTCCAGTACACAAGAGTAAAGGAGAATGAAACAAATGTTACTTAGGATCCGATGTGCTTCCTTTACAAATGGACAGTATGGTAGGAAGCTGTCATGGTGGTGCAGCAGTTAGTGCAATCGCTCTTTAGCACCAGTAGTCACTGGTTGGGGTTCAATTCCTGTCAAAGTTCAAAGTAAAATGTATTATCAGAGTACATACATGTCACCACATACAACCCTGAATTCTTTTTCTTCAGGCATACTCAGCAAGTAACTGTTAACTGTAAACATCAGGAGCTACTAACTGTAAAGAAACCATGCAAATGTGTATATAAATAAATAGCAATAAATAATGAGCATGAAATAACAACATAACAGAGTCCTTAAATGAGTGTAGCTATCCCCTTTTGTTCAAGAGCCTGATTTTGAGGAGTAGTAACTGTACTTGAACCTGGTGGTGCGAGTCCTGAGGCAACTGTAACTTGCAGCAGCGAGAAGAGATCATAGCTTGGGTGGTGAGGATCCTTGATGATTGATGCTGTTTTTCTAAGGCAAAGTTTCATGCAGACGTGCTCAACGGTTGGGAGGGTTTTACCTGTGATGTACTGGGCCGAATCCACTACCTTTTGTAGGATTTTCCACTTAAAGGCATTGGTGTTCCCATACCAGGGCATAATGCAGCCAGTCAGCACACTTTTCACCACACAGCTATAGACGTTTCCTGTCGCCGTCTGCAAGGAGTTTGCACATTCTCTCAGTTAGCGTGTGGGTTTCCTCGGGGTGCTCTGGATTCCTCCCACATTCTAAAGATGTATGGTTAGGATTAGTGAGTTGCGGGCATGCTGTTATTGTGCTGAAAGTGTGACAACACTTCTGGGCTGCCCCCAGCACAATCCCCTGACTCCGTTGATCATTGACGAAAAACAACACATTTCACTGTATAATTTGATGTTTCACTGTACATGTGACAAAAAGCTAAACTTTATTTTTATTCCTTGGTAACTTAAGTTGCTTTAATACCTCTAAACTGTTCCATTGGCTGTTTCCACCAGTACATTCCAGGTACTTATCACTCTCCAGGTGAAAAGAATACCCCTCAGATCCTCTCTAAAGTTCTTTCCCCTTACCCTATCTCTACTTCCCATGTTTGATGGTCAATGACACTGAAATTCACACAAGTGATCAAACACTGGAACAAGACGAGATCTTAAGGGTAATCACCAAAACAGTGGCCAGCTGATCTAGATTTCAGAAAGTACTCCGATATAGCTCAACTTTATCAAGACAGATCAGGGGACCATTTGGAAGGGCATGAAGGGGAGGAGGAAAATGGCTGTGCTATTAACGTGGTGGCAAATATTCACAGGCTAAAATAAATGTTAAATTTTCTTTGACAAAGGCATCAGTCCATGTTTCAATGTTTGCTCTTTCACGTTGACACCCTTTTGCCATTCACCACTTACATCACTTCTGTCACGATGAACAAACTGGCAAATTATAAGCTATATGCCGACTGGAAAATTATTATTGGCTTATCAACTTTATGAAATGATCTAATTAAACAGCAGCATTATCTATGTTAATGAACTATTACATAATATGCCAACTGTGATGTGGCTTGGCAGAGAGTCACAGGGCATGTGGGGGAACAGCCATTCCAACAGTGCTAATACAATGATCCAGCTCCACTAATCCTTTAATTGACAATTTATGCCAGCACCTCCTGTAAAGCAATTGAGCAGCATAACTTATTTATTTTATTTATTTATTGAGATACAGCATGGAATAGGTCCTTCCAACTCTTTAAGCCATGCCATGCAGCAACCCACTGATTTAATCCTAGTCTAATCACTGCACAATTTACAACTACCAATTAACCTACCAAGGTTAATGTCTTTGGACTATGGGAAACTGGAGCACCCCCCGGGGAAACCCATGTGATCATGGGAGGAATGAACAAATTCCTTACAGGCTGCAGAGGAACTGAACCTGGATCATCTGTACTGTAAAGCATTGTGCTAACCACTACGCTACCGTGCTACCCTACAAGGAAAGCCTCACAGTACTTGACATATCTGCCAATAGATGTATAAAAATTTCTTGAGGGTAGATATCCCATTGAAAGTTGACTTGTATTCCAATAGCACCTTCCATCATTTCAAGATTTTGTAAAATATTTACAGCCAGTAAGCTATTTTGATGCTTTGTCGCTGCTGGAATAACAATCTATAAACAGCGAGCTGACTTGCAAATAGAAAGTTCCCACAAATAGAATATAATGAGAGCTAAATAATCTTAATTTCTGCCAAGGGGGGTCTTGACACTAAATGGTGGCATTCCCTTTCCCAACCAACAGATGCTGCTTGACCTGCTGAGTTCTACCAGCTTGTTTTGGCTCCAGATTTCAACATCTCCAATCATTTGTGTTACTAAATTTTAGTGGTATTGGTTGTGGGATATGATTTATTAGAGATAATTGAGACATGGAACCAGAGCGCACAAAACTTCAGGCCTAGCAAAGGTTAAACATGATTGTGGGGTGGTACGGTAGTGTAATGGTTAGTGCAATCGCTTTACAGCACGCGCGATCACCGATCAGTGTTTGATTCCTGCTGCTGCCTGTGAGGAATTTTTACATTCTCCCCGTGAACACATGGGTTTCCTCCAAGTGCCACAGCTTCCTCCAACTTTCTAAGGACGTATGGTTAGGGTTAGGGTTAATAAGTTGCAGGCATGCTTGTGGGCCTGTTGGCACTGAAAGTGTGGCGACACTTGCACAACCCTCGCTGATGATTTGACACAAATGAAACATTCCACTGCGTGTTTCGACGTACGTGTGACAAATAAAGGTATACTTCACATCTGTGCTGACCATAATGTTTCATATTGAATCAAAAGAAGAGATATAGTCCTAGGTAGCACAGGTTCAAAGGGAATCTGAGGAAGTTTTTTTTACACAGAGGGTGCTTGCAATCTGGAAAGAACTGAGACAGTGACAGAAGCAGATACAGTGACAAGATTTAGGATGCATCCTTAAGAGCTTGAAACACCGAGTCATTTGCAGGCTATGAACGAAGTGCTGATTATAAGAATTAATATATGCTTCGTACCTCCTGTACCTCATAAAATAGCCATTAAGTGTATGTTTGTACTCTTCTGCTGCTGTAGCCCACCCAATTCAAGGTTCAATGTGTTGTGCATTCAGAGATGCTATTTTGCACACCACCACTGTAACACATGGCTATTTCAGTTACTATTGCTTCCTGTCAACTTGAACCAGTCTGGCCACTCTCTTCAGTGCTCTCTCATTAATAAAGCGTTTTCACCATAGAACTGCCGTTCACAATATTTTTTTTCCGCACCATTCTCTGTAAACTCTAGAGACTGTTCAGCACAAAAATCCGAAAAGATCAGCAGTTTCTGAGATGCTAAAACCACCCTCTCCGACACCAACAATCGTTCCACGCTCAAAGTCATTTAGATCACATTTCTTTCTCATTCTGATGTTTGGTCTGAACAGCAACTTAACCTCTTCACCATGTCTACATGTTTCTATGCATTAAGTTACTGAGACATGATTAGCTGATTAGATATTTGCATTAACAAGAAGGTGCACAGGTGTACCTAATAAAGTGGCCACTGAGTATTTATTGGTACTTCATAGTTAACTGAAGTATGGTGGACTGAACAGCCACTTTATGTACCTTGTCACTCTATCTTGCCAAAAAGATGGCATCTCTATCCCTTTAGCTGCCTATGAGACCAGGGTGCTCCATTATTGTAAAGCCTATTGGCTATGAGCTGGCCTCAGCTCCTAGGATAACTAGCTTCCCTTCAGCCAGACTGATAATGAAGAGCGCAATGTCAAAAGTTGCTCGGTTAAAGAAGGAAAGTAAAAAAAAAAGAAGATAAAGTTACTAAAATATTGGTCGACTTTGAATCGGGATGGCCTGCAGATAAAGAACACTGAGCAGAACTGAATATGGACTATTTCGATTTTGTGTTTTATATTCTGTCTTCTTGCTCATTCTTTCTTGTTGCTGTTTTTTTGCACATGGGTGGTGGTGGGGGGGGGTTGATGTTCTTGTTGCCATTTGCACAATTTGTTTTTTTTATGTGTGGGGAGGTTGATGTTTTTCTTTGAATGGGCTTCATGATTTTTCTTTGTTTCGTGGCTGTCGGTGGAGAAGATGAATCTTAGGGTTGTCTACTGCATACACACTCTGATAATAAATGTACTTTGAATCCTTTAGAATATGTATACATATGGAAGCATATAATCTGATAAACTATCACTAATGAGAGTATTTACAAGGATTACAACTAATCAAATGAAGTAAGTAGAAACGGATACCGTGGGGAAGAAGAGTGAAAGCACTGTGTTTTCTTCTTCTGGGCTTGCTTAATCTAGGAGTTAATGCTTCAAGATCAATTTATGCTCATTTATGGTGAATAATTAAAATAATCCACACATGCAGCAACATTGGAAGGAGACACTCTAAGTTTTCTCGAGAGATGGGGGTTTCTCTTGCAAAGTGTTTACAAATCACATGATGTCAATCAATGCTCTCTTGATTGGCAGATGGGAGTGTCACAGAATCAATGTTACCATCATTTGTAGATACTACAATCACTGTTTAACTTGGCTCTGAGGAATAAATAATGACATATCTAAATTTGGACTGGGAGGGAAGCACAGACTGAAATTCTGGCCTTGATCAAAATGCATACCAATATTTCACAGTTTTTTTTTCAGTACTCACAATTTAGGCCCATTATTTTTGCTGTAGGATTGTTGCATGGAGGAATTATATTCATAAAGATGACTGAGAGATTTTCCTCCTGAGAGATGATCCAATCCGAAACAACTGTCAGGTGTGATTTTACCAACCATTACCTCAGCGTGTGAGTAAGTGAAGCATTGAACATGTGTTTTAACGTTCTGGCCAGAAATTTCTGGAAGTTATCTAACATCAAACCCAGCTTGAAAGCAGCTCAAGAGCAGCAAGCAATAACTAAATAGCCCTTGTTTCCTCAATACAGTTGAGGCAATTCTCCGATAACACAAAATTGTTTCCTATATTACAACAGTGATTGTACTTCAAAAGTAGTTCATTGGTTGTAAACCCCCTGGGACATCATGAAACTTGCTGAATGAATGTTGATTCTTCTTAATTGACCTGCACAGACTCCCCCACACTATAATCCTGGAAAGGGTTGCTATCAAAATTCAACCTTGGAAATATTCTATATTGCCCAAAGTTCAAAATTGATACCTAATGTGTAGACTGATGTTAATGTAGAGTAAATGAATTGGGGAAACATCTGGGTTTGGAATAAGTATTACACTGAATGTTACAGATATAAGGGACTACATATACACTCAGACTGAAGAAATTGAGATGTATGAAGTGCTAGGTTTCATGCCATTCCCCTGAAAGGCTCTCCTGTGAAATTTAAGTATCAGCTGAATCTCTAGCTGAGAAGTACTGAAGTCATCTAAACAGCCCCAGAATAAGCAGGCTGTACTGTGTCACTGATAGCTCTGTTTTTTGCACTGAACTTTACTCTCATTTTTCCCTGGGATCAGTGTAACTGAAAATACTTCTACCAACATAAATTGGTCACTGAACCATCTGCTCTGTGCCAAGCGCTATAATTTACACCTTAGAGGAATATAATTTACTTTACAGATATTTTAATATAACCACAGATGGTGAAAGTGGTCACGTCAGTTTGCAGAGGAAATACTTTTGAAATTTATGGAAACATAGGAAACTTGTTTGGCTCCTAACAGTCCATTAGATTATACAGGCAAACCGTATGTTAGAAACTAGTTATTTGATCTTAAACATTAAATAATAACAAATCCTTTGTTTTCCCAATTTTCAGTTGGTAAAATCTCAACATAAAAGATTAAGTGTTTAACTTTCAGGCATATTCATGGTAAGTAATCGTGTATCGTAAGCTCTGTAATTCCCTCCTAAGCTTTGGGGGAGAACGTTGGAGCAGTCAGGTCCAAGCTCATTTCCATTGGTTTTCAATCCAGTTCATCAACCTGAAGGCTGCAGTCATCTCTGAACATGATTCTGTTCTGTGTTGAGATGTCAGTGTTTGGCAACAGGGTTTAAACTGCTGCATTGCATTTATGAAGCTTGTGGTGCCCAAGGATGCTTTAGGAATCTGTGTAAGAACATGACTGTTCAAACTCTGTCAATGCTCCCAAGATCCACCACTTCACTTAAGAAACTAGTCAAGATTCATGATTGCTTAATGTCATTTCTAGCACACAAGAGTAAAGGAGAACAAAATTATTGTTACTCTGGATCCAATGCAGCACAGAATAAACACAATAAGAAAAAAGACATAATAATAAAAAAGTAATAAATATAAAGACATAAAGTAGCTTAAATACTTACAGTAAATTGATTATATATCCATAAAATGATGTTAGCCATGATAGTGACTATTATAATGATGCCAGTAATTCAGCAGAACAGAGCTGAGGAATAATTTTTCTTGTTCTCCATAAAATGACAATCAGGACATTTTAAAAAATGCTCAGTATCTAACAGGAAAGAAGTTAGAATACAAAAAGCAATGTTACACCTATTTTATGTAATCCATGACACATGCAATCTTTTCTATCTACAATGCATTGCAGGTTTAATTTCAACCGCTCCAACCAGATGTCCATCCTTCTTCATCTGCAGCCAGAGTGGAAGAGACAGTCACTTCAGAGTGGAACTCCTCAACCAATTGAGGCAGTGCACCCCATAAGTTGACTTTTCCCATGTGCTACACACCATCTTTCAAGATAGAAGATGCCAACAAAACAAAGTCCAAGATTGCCTTTTAAACTCAGAAGGTACAATGATCTAGCCTCAATGAGATTCACCAGGTTCTGAAGCAAGAAGGCTTCATTATCAGTTTTGATAATGAAGTATTTACATGGTTTGTTCAAACTGGAAATTTAGAATGCTTTAACCTTTGTTCCAGAGAGGAAATAATTAGAACTGTACCTGGGATTTTGACCAGTTTATAATTGGTCTAATCCCAAGGGAAACCATTCACTCATCATGACTCAAATATGGTTCTTTTACCTCTTGTGCTTTCTGATTTGCCTTTGGTTTGAATACCACCACCAGTACACTGATGTAAAGCGGCCTGTGTCAACTTTCAGAGAGTGAATCCACAAAGCTCGCAGACTGATTTGTACACATAAGCCATCAGATTTCATGTAAAATGTCTTCATTACGATTCCGGCTAGTCATTACTGATCTATTTCCTCCCGGGCAATCTGTCAGTGTTGTAACAGTGAGCTCTGAAATACAGTTCAAGTGTGAATGGTAAATGAGTGCTCCTTAGCAACAGGATGCCTCTGATCATCGGTAATACTTAGCAGATATTATCATTCTCCCTTTATCACAACAGATTGAAACAAATAATATCTCCGGGAAACAGAGATTTTCTTAAACTAAACCAAACTGTGACAGAGCAGTGACCTTATCATGCTCCCTTAATATATAACTTACTGATTCCAGACATAAAAGTTATTATTATTAATTCTTAATATGACATGGTCTCTAGATTGGTCACATTTTGTGATACTGAAAATTCATTCTAAAGAAAGGAAGATTTGTACTTTAATGAATGCCTTGCATCATGAGGAGAGTTAAAACATGCCTGCCCTTGGTGAGTTCAGGAGAATATTAGTTTATTGAGTATCATAAGTAATAGATGAACATATTGAGCCATATGATTCAAAAATGAATTAACAGAACACAAGGAACCTACTTTACAAAATATGTTAGTGATAACAAACCTGATTCTGATTCTGGTCAAATCGCTTCTCATCCTCCTTCATTCTAAAGAGAAAAGCCCTAGCTTGCTTAATCTTTCCATAAAGACATGTTCTTAATCTAGACAGCATCCTGGTAAATCTCCTCTGCACCCTCTCTAAAGCTTCGAATCCTACCTATAATGAGGTGACCAGAACTGAAGAGAACACTCTAAGTATGGTTTTATAATGCTGCAACATTCCCTCGCAGCACTTGAACTCAGTCCCCTGACTAATGAAGGTCAACACAACATATGCTGACCTTATGGACTTGAACTCCAAGATCCCACACTGCTAAATATCCTGCCATTAACCTTGTGCCTTGCCTTCAGGTTCCACCTCCCAAAATGTATCACTTCACACTTTTCTAGTCTGGACTCCATCTGCCTCTTCTCATCCCACCTCTGCATCCTAACAATATCTCATTATAACCTACACCAGCCATCTACACTATCCACAACAGTGCCAACCTTTGTGCCATCTGCAAACTTACTAACCCACTCTTCCACTCTCTCATCCAAGTCACCGTGAAAAATCACAAAGAGCAGAGGTCGAAGAACAGGTCCCTGTGGAATGCCACTCATATCAAAGACTTCCAACCAGAATGCACACCTTCTACTGTAACCTCTGCCCTCTGTGAACAAGCCAATTCCAAACCCATGCAGCCAAGTTTCCATGCCTCCCGATTTTCTGAATGAGCCTACCACGGGGAATCTTATTGAACACCTTACTAAAATCCACATACATCCACCACTCTATCTTCATCAATTTGTTCTGTTACTTCCTTGTAGAATTCAAACAGTCTCAGGAGGCATGCCCTGTCCATTACGGAAATCATTGCTTTGGCTTTGACCTTTAAAATCCTGGTTAATATTATAAGTTGCTGCTGGTGGTGGTGAGGGTCAGTGGGTAGAGGGAATTAAACCCTTAACACTATATTATATAGTCAGTCAGTCAGTGGGTGTCGTCCCGAATTCGGGGTTGGTGGCTATGCACCTTCATCTTCTTTGATCTTGCATCAGCACCGAGTACACCCTCTCCTCCAGTTTGATCTTGCTGGCCGCCCGCCGCCGCCCCCGCCGAACACGTGCACGAGGCCGTATCGGCCTCCAGCCACGGCCGCTTCTTCGGGCTCAGCCCTTCCTTAGGCGGAGGCCTTGGGCAGGTCCAGGCACACGGTGCAGCGCCCCAGTTCATCATGTCCCTTCTAACTAGGTGCATAGCATACGATTCGTAGGTACGTGGTGAGGTTTTAATCTCTTCCACGGAAGATGGCCGTTGGCTCACAAGGAGCTCATCCGCTCTTTGTCAGGTCTTGTTTTTTTTTAGTCCTGCTGGGTGTCCTCACACCTTCCTCACCAGACTAAGTCCGGTGGGGGAGCCGGGCCAAGCGCTGGGTGCCCGCCCCCTGCCGAATCTCTCTGAGTGTCCGGCGCCCGACTGAAAACAATGGTTATATTATATAACTGCTTAACAAAGATCAAATTTTCTGTGAAATTCCAGTCACAAAATATCAGCAACCTAAAGGGTGCAGAAAAGGTTCACCAGGATGTTGCCTGGATTAGACATCATTAGTTACATTCAGAGGATCGATAAACTTGGATTATTTCCTCTGGATTGTTGGAGGTTGAGGTGTGACCTGACAGAACTTTATAAAATTATGAGAGGAGTACCAAGGGTAGACAGTCAGAGTATTTTTGCAAGAGTGGACGTGTCAAATGCAAGAGGACATAACTTTAAGACTGGTGGGTGTATGGAATGCCCTGCTGGGGTGGTGGTAGACGCAGATACATTAGGATCATTTAAGAGACTCTTACATACGCACTTGGATGTTAGAAAGATAGACGGCTATGTGGAAGGGATGCGTTAGATTGATTCGAGAGTATTTAAAAGGTCAGCGCTAAATTGTGGGCCGAGGGGCCTGTACTGTGCTGCAGATTTCTATGTCCCATGTTTAAGCTGAGAGTGGGAAGGTCCAAAGGAGATTTACACAGTAGTTTTTTTACACAGAGAATGCAAGGCACCTGAAACACGTGCAAACTTGTGGAAGAAGATACAACAGCAACATTGAAGAGGCATTTTCTGTGAAACTCCAATCTCAACCCTTAGGTTCAGGCTCATTGAACAGGCAGTGAATGAAGTGATCCAGACCACAAACAAGCAGATAGGATTAGTGCAGTTTAGCATTATGGTCAGCATAAACAGTGTGGGCCGAAGCTGTAATATTCCATGTTCTAAATGTTCTCAAGTTCCAGTTATCAAGAACAGCAACTATGTTCTAAATTGTTGAATAAGCAGTTGTCTTCTTTCCCAATGAAAAATAATATTGGCTACCTGTTGTTCAACAGAGGCTGTAACCTCCTCAGTGCCAAAAGAAAATTACATCAATAACATCAAAGGACTTTTCTCTGTGTTAAATGAAGTTTAACTTCTAAAATCTGGAATTGCTCAGCATCCAAAAGACAATATGCTCATTTTAGTAACAAAGCTCCTTGCAAGGTGCTATAGGAGATGGAACAAAATTTAGGAATCTGAACACTTCCTTGCAAAAGTTTTAAGGGGAGCAATTCATCAGCTTTTTTGCCTGTCAAGATGAAGTAATCTTAAAAGACTGACTAAAGCAAGTAAGCCAGCAAAGTATATCAGCTGTACTAAGATAAGGCTGTCGCCAGGAGAGACATCTTGCACTTAGAAACTGCATAGTAAAACACAAGCTACTTTGATCCCAGAGGAGATTCTCTGAATGGTGGGGTCAGTTAATGATATAGCTGTCAGAGGACTGCGCTTTTCCACATTCCTCAGCTTCAAGCCAGTCATTCTCCCTCCTCGTCAACAGCTTCCAACGTTGTCACTGCTGCTAAAAGGCTGATCTGGCTAAAGTGCTCTGGAGCTTTCAGTACTGGCATGCTTTACCAGCTTCATGGAAGAAGAGAAAGGAATGGGAGAACAATATTTTTTAAATGTTCAAAGTTAAAATATACACTCAGTGGCCGCTTTATTCAGTACCTCCTGTAAATGGCTACTGAGTGCATGTTCATTGTCTTCTTCTGCTGTAGCTCATCCACTTCAAGGTTCGATGTGTTGCGTATTCAGAAATGCTCTTTTGCACACCACTGTTGTAACACGTGGTTAATTGAATTACTGTCGCCTTCTGCTCAGCTTGAACCATTCTGACCATTCTCCTCTGCCCTCTCTTATTAATGAGGTGTTTTCACCCATTGAACTGCTACTCACTGGATGTTTTTTGTTTTTCACACCATTCTCTGTAAACTCTAGAGACTACAATAGCATTAGAGAGATAGGAACAGACAAGTTAGAAAAGCGTTTAATTGGAGTAAGGGGAATTATGAGGCTATCAGGCAGGAATTGGAAGCTTAAATTGGAAACAGATGTTCTCAGGGAAAAGTACAGAAGAAGTGTGGCAAACGTTCAGGGGATATTTGTGTGGAGTTCTGCAGAGGCACGTTCCAATGAGACAGGGAAGTTATGGTAGGGTACAGGAACCGTGGTGTACAAAGGCTGTAATAAATCTGGTCAAGAAGAAAAGAAAAGCTTACAAAAGGTTCAGAGAGCTAGGTAATGTTAGAGATCTAGAAGGTTATAAGGCTAATAGGAAGGAGCTCAAGAAGGAAATTAGGAGAGCCAGAAGGGGCCTTGAGAAGACCTTGGCTGGCAGGATTAAGGAAAACCTCAAGGCATTCTACAAGTACGTGAAGAGCAAAAGGATAAGGCGTGAAAGATTAGGACTTATCAAGTGTGACAGTGAGAAAGTATGTATGGAACCGGAGGAAACAGCAGAGGTACTTAATGAATACTTTACTTCAGTATTCACTATGGAAAAGGATCTTGGTGATTGTAGTGATGACTTGCAGCGGACTGAAAAGCTTGAGCATGTAGATATTAAGAAAGAAGATGTGCTGGAGATTTTGGAAAGCATCAAGTTGGATAAGTCGCCGGGATGGGATGAGATGTTCCTCGCTACTGTGGGAGGCGAGGGAGGAGATTGCTGAGCCTCTGGTGATGATCTTTGCATCATCAAAGGGGATGGGAGAGGTTCCAAAGGATTGGAGGATTGTGGATGTTGTTCTTTTATTCAAAAAAGGGAGTAGAGGTAGCCCAGGAAATTATAGAGCAGTGAGTCCTACCTCAGTGGTCGGTAAGTTGATGGAGAAGATCCTGAGAGGAAGGATTTATGAACATTTGGAAAGGTATAATATGATTAGGAATAGTCAGCATGGCTTTGTCAAGGGCAGGTCGTGCCTTACGAGCCTGATTGAATTTTTTGAGGATGTGACTAAACATATTGATGAAGGAAGAGCAGTATATGTAGTGTATGTGGATTTCAGCAAGGCATTTGATAAGGTACCCCATGCAAGGCTTATTGAGAAAGTAAGGAGGCATGGGATCTAAGGAGACATTGCTTTGTGGATCCAGAGCTGGCTTGCCCACAGAAGGCAGAGTGTGGTTTTAGATGGGTCATATTCTGCATGGAGGTCAGTCACCAGTGGAGTGCCTCAGGGATCTGTTCTGGGACCCTTACTCTTCATGATTTTTATAAATGACCTGGTTGAAGAAGTGGAGGGATGGGTTAGTAAATTTGCTGATAACACAAAGGTTGGGGGTGTTGTGGATAGTGTGGAGGGCTGTCAGAGGTTACAGCGGGATATTGATAGGATGCAAAACTGGGCTGAGAAGTGGCAGATGGAGTTCAACCCAGATAAGTGTGAAGCGGTTCATTTTGGTAGGACAATAATGATGGCAGAATATAGTATTAATGATAAGACTCTTGGCAGTGTGGAAGATCAGAGGGATCTTGGGGTCCGAATCCATAGGAAGCTCAAAGCAGCTGCGCAGGTTGACTCTGTGGTTCAGAAGGCGTACTGTGTATTGGCCTTCATTAATCGTGGAATTGAATTTCGGAGCCGAGAGTTAATGTTGCAGCTATATAGGACCCTGGTCAAACCCCACTTGGAGTACTGTGCTCAGTTCTGGTTGCCTCTGGAAGGATGTGGAAGGCATAGAAAGGGTGCAGAGATGTTGCCTGGATTGGGGAGCATGCCTTATGAGAATAGGTTGAGTGTTTTTTTTTACGCAGAGAGTAGTGAGTGCATGGAATCGGCCGCCAGCAACTGTGGTGGAGGCGGATACGATATGGGTCTTTTAAGAGACTTCTGGATAGGTACATGGAGCTTAGAAAAATAGAGGGTTATAGGTAAGCCTAGTAATTTCTAAGGTAGGGACATGTTCAGCACAACTTTGTGGGCCGAAGGGCCTGTATTGTGCTGTAGGTTTTCTATGTTTCTATGTTTTTGTGTTGTGCATGAAAATCCCAGGAGAACAGCAATTTCTGAGATGCTGTAGCCACCCCATCTGGCACCAACAATCATTCCAAGTCAAGTCACTTGATCACATTTCTTCCCCATTCTAATGTGTGATCTGAACAACAACGGAACCTCTTGACTATATCTGCATGCTTTTATACAATGACTGCCACCACAGGATTGCTGATAAGATATTTTCATTACCGAGCAGATGTACCTCATAAAGACCCCAATAAAGATTATACATACCTTTGCATTTACAATTATTGGATGGTACTTCCAACTAATAGTTGTAAATTCAATGTTTCAATTACCTCTACTTGCAGTCTACTATCAACTCAAGTGTAGATTTTTTCGGGTTAATTGAACTACAATGTTTCATGAATGTCTAAATAAATTCAGGGAATAACTTAAAACATGCATAATATCAAACAGTGTTTTTCAAGAGTAGAAATTCTAGTCAGGATGGAGCAGAATTAACACAGTCTGAGCAAGGTTAAGGATTTAGTCTGGAACCTGATCCCAGTTGGCTCTTAACGTAAGTTAACAATGTTGTGTTGAAAGTAGTGATTCACTCTGACAGTTAGTTGCATAACCGGGAGTTGATTTGTACTGTAACTAGACAGTAAGCAGCTTGAGCTGGATGTCTGGAAGTGTGTGGAAATTTTAAGATAGAAATGTCAGTGCCAAAGCCAAAATTACAGACACCATAATGATCTTCTTCAACCCCACGACAGATTTTAATTTCATCAACTGACAGGGAGTGTGGAATAGATACTCTTCACAATTTTATGTTTGTTCCATTATGCCAACCAGTGAATCCACACAAAATAAAAACAAAGTCAGTGAACTTGGTGTCAAAGAAGACTGTGTGACTGTGTAATTATCTTGATGCATTTCTCAGTTTTTCTCACTGCAATCTTGCATCTCACTTCCAAAATCTCCCAGTCGCACTGCGGCAGATTTTCAGAACCAGCGGGAAACTGTTCAACCTCAGGTGACCCCGCTCCAGAACTCAAGTTCTCTGAACCTCAGAGGTCAAGCGGCAGTAGGCAGATAAAGTTTGCATTAATGCATGCTCAGAAGCGGAGCTGCTAGACATTGTCAACCTGTTCACCAAAGCATATGGCGTGATTGGCCTGGCCTCAATATTTGCACAACCATGGTCGTCAACTACTCTACCCCTGTTGCACCACACTTCCCTGGGCAGCAAAAAAGCACAGTGTAACATTTTACAGAAGCAGCCACTGGGGTTCAATTCCTGCCGTGCCTGTAATCTGTTTGTACGTTCTCCCTGTGACTGCATAGGTTTCCTCTGAGTGCTCTTGTTTCCTCCCACAGTCCAAAGATGTATGGTTAGGGTAGTATGTTGTGTAAGTTTGGCTGCAGGAGTGGAGATTGAACAATTACCACCACCGTTGCCTCACCAAAATCCTTCGAATTAGTTGGGTTCTAAGGACCACCAATAATAACATCCTGAAGAAAACGTATCTTGAGCATTGAGTATAGGTGTTGGGATGTAATGTTGAATTTGTATAAGGCATTGGTAAGGCCAAATCTGGAGTATTGTGTACAGTTCTGGTCACCGAATTATAGGAAGGATGTCAATAAAATTGAGAGAGTACAGAGGAGGTTTACTAAAATGTTGCCTGGGTTTCATCTCCTAAGTTACAGAGAAAGGTTGAACAAGTTAGGTCTTTATTCTTTGGAGCGTAGAAGGTTGAGGGGAGACTTGATAGAGGTGTTTAAAATTATGAGGGGGTTGATAGAGTTGACGTGGTTAGACTTTTTCCATTGAGTGTGGGGAAGATTCAAACGAGAGGGCATGGGTTAAGAATTAGAGGACAAAAGTTTAGGAGTAACATGAGGGAGAACTTCTTTACTCAAGAGAGTGGTAGCTGTGTGGAATGAGCTTCCAGCAGAAGTGGTTAAGGCAGGTTCTATGTTGTCATTTAAAGTTAAATTGGATAGATATATGGACAGGAAAGGAATGGAGGGTTATGGGCTGAGTGCGGGTCAGTGGGAATAGGATAGGGTAAGAGTTCGGCATGGACTAGAAAGGGCCGAGATGGACTGTAATTGTTATATGGTTATATTGTGGAGTGGCACAGCAGCACATTGCTTTAAAGCATGCCAGCTGTAAGATCAGGGTTCAATTCCTGCTGCGGTCTGTCAGGTGCTTTTATGTTCTCCCGTGTCTACGTGGGTTTCCTCTGAGAGCTCCAATTTCCTCCCATATTTCAAAGATAGATGGGTTGGAAAGGGTTAGTAAGTTGTGAGCATGCTGTGTTGACAGCAGAAGATTGGCAACGTTTGCGGGCTGCCTCCAGCCATCCTTGGGTTGTGCTGGGCATCGACACCAACAACATACTTCACTGTATGCTTCGATGTTTGTTGTGACAAATCAAGCTAATCTATATTTATAAAGCTTGCCAACCACCTCTCAGTGAAGGATTTGGTGAACGTAGGAAAAAAAGAATGTAGCACTCGTCTACCGCTGAGTGGAATCCTGGCAGTGACTGTATCTGCTCAGATGGATATTGAGTTGCTGTGTTCATTTCCATACTGGGAGCACTGGTGCTGACTCACCAACTGAGAAAGCCAAATCCTGAAGCTGCCTCATACAGATTAAAACCGATAAAAACCCTTTCCTTCTCTGGTCTTTCATTATATGGATACCTCTCATTTTTGCTTCTCGCTAAACCAACATACTGTATACTAATAGTGTGGATAGACATAGCCATATTTCCTTACGATATATAGAACACTATCTTGATCCATCAATTCTTAGCCAGTTCACAGAATAATCACATTCATCTATTGATTTTCCCCTTAACCTATTCTCTCCAATGCCCATTAAGTTTGGTCCAGATCTTACCACACACTTACACTTGAATCTACCAACCTGCGTACCCTCCCCAATGTTGGGGAAAACTAGAGCACCTCACATGGTCACAGGGAGAATGTGAGTTTCCAGACATACTCCACACAGACAACACCAAAAATGAGGGTCAAATCTGGCTTGCTGGAGCTATGATGCAGGAGTTTACTTGTTGCACCACTGTGTCAAGTGCATTTGTGAGAGAATCAGAATCGGAATCAGGTTTATTATCACCAGCTGGAGAGGTCGTAGTGGGGACAATGAAATGGTGGATTAACTTAATAAGTCTTTTGCGCCAGTCTTCACCGTGGAAGACAGTAGCAGTATGCCAGAAATTCGAGAGTGTCAGGGGAGTGCTGGGGAGCTGAAAGGTCTGAAGATAGATAACTGAACCAGATGGACTACACCCCAGGGTTCTGACAGAGATTGCGGAGTCATTAGTGATGATCTTTCAAGAATCACTAGATTCTGGAATGTTTCCAGAGGAATGGAAAATTGCAAATATCTCTCCACTCTTTAGGAAAGGAGTGAGGCGGAAGAAAGTAAATTCTAGACCATTGGAAAGGGTCCTGAGGAGGTTCAAGAAAATGATTCTGTGAATGAAACGATTAACATATGTCTCTGGGCCTGTAGTCTCTGGAGTTTAGAGGAATGATATGGAATCTCATTGAAACCTATTGAATATTGAAAGGTCTGTGTACAGTGGTTGCAGGGAGAATGTTTCCTATGGTGCGTGAGAGGGACCTGATGGCAGAGCCTGAGAGTAGAGGGGCATCCATTTAAGATAGAGATGGCCAGAGGGTAGTGAATCTGTGCAATTCATTGCCACATATGGCAAAGTCATTGAGTATATTTGAAGACACAAACAACAGGAATTCTGCAGATGCTGGAAATTCAAGCAACACACATCAAAGTTGCTGGTGAACGCAGCAGGCCAGGCAGCATCGCTAGGAAGAGGTACAGTTGACATGGCCACACATTTTAATTCCACATCCCATTACCATTCTGACATGTCTATCCACGGCCTCCTCTACTGTAAAGACACACTCAGGTTGGAGGAACAGCACCTTATATTCCATCTGGGTAGCCTCCAACCTGATGGCATGAACATTGACTTCTCTAACTTCCGCTAATGCCCCACCTCCCCCTCGTACCCCATCCGTTATTTACTTTTATACACACATTCTTTCTCTCACTCTCCTTTTTCTCCCTCTGTCCCTCTGACTATACCCCTTGCCCATCCTCTGGGTTCTCCCCACACCTTGTCTTTCTCCCTGGGCCTCCTGTCCCATGATCCTCTCATATCCCTTTTGCCAATCAACTGTCCAGCTCTTGGCTCCATCCCTCCCCCTCCCCCTCCCACTTTCAAATTTTTTACTAACTCTTCCTTCAGTTACTCCTGACGAAGGGTCTCGGCCTGAAACGTCGACTGTACCTCTTCCTAGAGATGCTGCCTGGCCTGCTGCGTTCACCAGCAACTTTGATGTGTGTTGAGTATATCTGAAGCAAAGGTTTATAGATTTTTCATTAGTCAGGGCATCAAAGATTATGGGGAGAAGGCAGTTGAATGGGATTGAGGGGGATAATAAATCAGCCATGATGGAATGGTGGTGCAAACTCAACTTGGCCTAATTCTACTCTCTGTCTAATGGTCTAAAATGCTGGTGGAACTCAGCAGGTCAAGCAGCATCTATGAAGAGGAATAAATAGTCAATGTTTTGGCTGTTTCAATGAAGGGTGAGTTCATTATAGCGTAATACAATAGAATCAAGGGAGAAACTATACACAGAGACTGACAAACAATTAATGTGAAAATAGAAATAATGAATAAATAACACCGAGAATTTCTAGCATAAATTAAACATAAAATAAACATAAATTATTCTAAATTGTACAAGAAAGAAGACAATTAGGACTAGGAAAAGAAAATAAATCACGTTTAATGTCTCAAATTATTGGAGGCTAACTTCTGTGGTGGTGTGAACTTCAAGAAGAAGCTAACATGGATCATCACTTCTGACTGAACATGCCTGCCAGTGGTTCACTCTTGCCTTTAGCACTCACTTGCTGGGTCCTGCCATCTGCCAAGATATGGATGTTGTTGGACCATCTTTCTCCCATAGTCTGATTAATAGTCCGGTACTATCCACAGCTAAAAGTGGATGGATTTCAGCGCTTTGATTTGATCTGCTGCTTGCGAAATTTCTTAGATCTGTTTTGTATATTGTTTTGCATGCATACAGTGCTGCACTGGAGCTTCAGGAGGTTAGCTCCTCATCATTTTAGTAATGCCTAAAGCAGCTTTGTCTTTTGTACTCCTGTTGAACCAACGTTAAACCTTAGATTTATAGTGTGTTATAGTGAGGAACATTTTGGGCTATGAGTTTAATTGTGATAGTGCACATTTTTGTAGCTCCTGATAGTCCACAGCATCTTATGGATGTCCAGTTTTAAAATGCCAGATCTATTCTAACCCATCTAGCATGACTGTCATAACATACAAAATGATCACAGATGTATTTGGTGTGAACATAGGGTTTTGTCTTCAGAAAGTATTTTCTGTTGTCTCTTCCATCCAACCATGGTTACATGCAACTGCCACAGGTAGATTGATGAGGACAGAGTCACATTGGATTAGCTTTCGTGTTGGATAAACCTATGGATTTATCCATTATAGGATGCACAACAGAATACGTATAACTCACATGCATAACACAAAATAAAACCATCACTCGTAAATTAACAAATAATAAGATGCATTTGCGACACGTTTAAAAGTTAACAGTATAATACTACTGGTGCTTCATGCGTGTTGAGACCTGGGTGGTGGCTATGAGTTCAATAGCCTTGGAGCCCGGTGGAAGGAATGGTTTCTCATTCTAACAGTCCTCGTCCTATGCTGCGGTACTTCCTGCCCCATAGTTGGGGGTCAAAGAGATTGTTGGACGGATGGGAGTATCTCTTTTAAATACATAATTTGTTATTCGGTTTGTCTTTTTAAATACCTTTTTAACTATTCCATGAAATCAGCAAATTGCGGCAGCCACTTAACTGGGCCAAAATGTACTGGTCCTGATGTGGCCCAATTAACTAGCATCCACTGTTGTTTCTTTATGACTGCATGGGTTACTACTGAATGCTCGAACTTCGTTCTATATAGAAACATAGAAACATAGAAAATAGGTGCAGGAGTAGGCCATTCGGCCCTTCGAGCCTGCACCGCCATTTATTATGATCATGGCTGATCATCCAACTCAGAACCCCGCCCCAGCCTTCCCTCCATACCCCCTGACCCCCGGAGCCACAAGGGCCATATCTAACTCCCCCTTAAATATAGCCAATGAACTGGCCTCAACTGTTTCCTGTGGCAGAGAATTCCACAGATTCACCACTCTCTGTGTGAAGAAGTTTTTCCTAATCTATCCGATATAGTAGGGTAGGTTACAGTAAATTACCACTAATGGCAAAAATAATCAAAGGGGAATTGACAAACACACAAGATAAAAGAGGTAACAGGGCTATAGGGAAATAAGGAAGGGAATGGGCTGATGCTTTTGCTCTGCAGGGATCCACTAGGACACAATAGGCAAAATTCCTTACTTTGGTGTCATTGTAATTATAATGTAATAGCCTCTCTCCATCTCACAAAATGCGTAACATTTATTGCTGAATGCCCATGAATAATGTCCCAAGATACTGGCATTCCAACAATTAAATGAATCATAACATCATAATTGACAAGACAACCAAAAATAGAGAGAAGAGGAGGATTTTTTTTTCTGCACAGTAGGCTGTTGGGATTGGAATCAAAGTGCCTGACAGGAAGCAGATTCAATAGCTTCTTTCAAAAGGAAATTGGACGTATACTAGAAAAGACAGAATTTCATAATCTACAGGGAAAGTGCATGGCAGAGGTATTAATTGGATGGTTCTTTCAAAGAAACGACGCAGGATCAGTGGGTCAATTGGTCTCCTTCTGTGCTGCATAATTTTAGAAGATGATCAAACATCCTGCTTATTCACGGGCAAGCTTTGGGGGAGAAAATGTAACAATCAAGCAAACCTGTGGTGAGCTGTGTTTTAATTCCACAGGGCCTGTTGTCAAACTAGGACTCTCAGCTGAAAAGGGGGGCAAATTGGGAAAAGGAATAGCATAGTTCCACAGTATTAATAATACAGAGGCTAAGCAGCCTCATCTCAGTATTAATGCTTCACTATTCTTCCTCTTACTCCATGGACACTTGCCTTCTCCTTCACATGCTTTTCTACATTCCCTTAAAGATTGCTCCTAATGTGCAAAGCCAATTCCAGCCTATCTCTAGTCTTCTCCACAAGTGAAAATATCTTCCATCCTATCAAGCCCTTGTGCAGGCATAAATACCCTCTCTAGAACAAAGGTACCCAGCCAGTTCAATCTTTTCTGACAGATATAATGAAGATAAGCTGTGTTGCTTGATATCGTGATGAGTCATATTTGTTCCAGGTCCCAATAAAGATGAAGTGCCTATCTCCCTTACCTCTTGCTCTGACCACGCCTTCCCAGTGCTGCTGAGCAAGCAAGCAGAATGCCAGCTTCGTGTGGCTATGCTGGGCAGCTTCACACCGTTGCCTCCAGGCCAGCTGTGAAAAGCCTCATCTCCGTGCTTGGCCGTTTGACTGGAAATCAGACCTCCTCTCTGCTGACGCTGTCTGAACTCTTTGTGAACTAGACTTCTACTCACAGCAGCAGAACATATTTTTGCCAAATGATCCCTTTGTTCAGGTGCCACAGCTCAGTGGGGGTGCAGGGAATGAATCTGCTGATTGCTGCACTGACGACCATGAGTACTTAATGGTGCAGTACTGTACATATTAATAACAACATTGCAGCATTTTATATTCACATCCAGAATGGCAACTCATTGTTCAGAAAAAGGACTCAATTTTCTCTGATGTGCATTTTTGCTTTGGGCTGAAGTCTTAATATTGGGACATTGGGACATACTAGTTTCTTTACATGCTGTGAGTGTATTCTGTTTATAATCAGGCAGAAGCTATCCATCAAAACTTGTGGGTACATTTTTGAGTGTGGAAATGAAATCTAATTAGTCATTTGAAGAGATGACTTAAATAATTTAGTTCAAACTTTCTCTATCTGCAGTGTCTCATTAAAACAGGGGTTCCCAACCTTTTTTATGCCATGGACCCCTACCATTAATGGAGAGGTCCACCAGGTTGGGAACCCCTGCCTTAAAGTAATATAATATTGGTTTTGGCCCATGTCAAATATTTGCAATTGATATTTCAGCATGGGCGTTGTTAGGAGTCAGATTTGTACACAAGATACCAAATACCAGGAAATGAGGAGAGTGATGGAGCTTGTTGGAAAGCTTTCATTTGAAGAATGAATCTTGGCTGAAACAGCTGGAAATCGACTTCCAAATGTTACTGTTCAAAAAAAAGTCATGTAAACTTTAGAAATGCACCTGAATAAGCAAACAAAGCCTGGATTTAATCCCTTTTATGAAAAGTATCATCGTTAGCAAATCAAAGGCTGAGATGCTTCATCGTTATGTTTATACAGAAATGATAAACTTTTATTTATAAGACACATAGGGACATTGTGTGAAGAGGGAAATTGAAATATGTAATGATAACCAGAGACCGTTTTGCTTGTGGCAGAATTATGCTGAAGAATTTTAGAATTTTTGCATCGAACCCACAGAACTAAAGAAAGGACCTCATGCATTCCCAGTGCATATGATGAATAAACTCTTCTTGGGCTTCCAGTCGGGTACAGGTCTTCAGCAGGGGTGATGTGTGGCATCGTCCCCGATGAAGATGGCAAGGTTTGTCATTGAAACGTGGCTTAAATTAGATTCCTGCATCTGGCTGGAAGCCCAAGAAGGGTTTATTTACCACAGAACTAAAGTTAATGGACAAACATTCCAACCTACCTCAAAACCATTCTGATTTATTCAGTCAAATTTCACTGTGGATGGGTGAGTTACAGAAAAGCCAGCAAGTGTAGGGAGTTGATGCCATCTTTGGGAGTGGAAAAGTCTCCTTAACAGCCAGAAAAAAGAACAGGAATAGTTCCACAGACCATGTATGCCACTCTCCATATGCAAACCACAAACCTCAAAATCACTGATAGGGCATTCTACCAGTGTGTGAGATGTGAGGTCAGAGCAACCTGACCCAAGAGTTCAGGAATTGATCCTTCCTGACTGTTCTACTCTGGATTGTTACACATTCATCCCATCCACTTTCAATCAGCTGGACACTGTCACAAAGGCTTACACAGCAGAAACTTCTAAGCTTCCTGTCCGAAGCTCATGTATTTACTCTCTCACTTATGATGGCCCTTTTATTTGTCACATGTACGTCAGAGTATTGAAGCGTCCAGTGAAATCTGTCGGTTGCACCGTGGGTATGCTGGAGGCAGCCCACAAGTGTCACCATGCTTCCAGTGCCGATAAAGCAACTCACAATTTAATAACCTCAACTTGTAGACTTCGGAATGTGGGAGGAAACTGGACACTTGGGGGAAACCGCACTTTTATGGGGAAAACATGCAAACACCTGACAGACGGAAGCAGGAATTGAACCCCAATCTTACAGCTGGCTCTGTAAAATGTTGAGCTAACCTATATGTTACCATGCTCCCACTACTTCACTCTGCAAATTGATTAACCCATCAACAAAGCCATCTAGTAGCCCATCTGTCTGATACAAAATGAGGTATTTGTGCCCATAATATATCTTTCTGATATAATACATACATAATTAAAAGAAAGAGAGGGATGCATGTTTCGACACATGCAATTGCCGCATTAAGCAGAGTAGAAGGAGAACCTGGAAGTTAACTTTAGTTGCTTTAAACAACTGAGCAATTCACATAGTCATAGTCATAGTCATAGTCATACTTTATTGAGCCCGGGGGAAATTGGTTTTCGTTACAGTTGCACTATAAATAATTAAATAGTAATAAAACCATAAATAATTAAACAGTAATATGTAAATTCTGCCAGGAAATAAGTCCAGGACCAGCCTATTGGCTCAGGGTGTCTGACCCTCCAAGGGAGGAGTTGTAAAGTTTGATGGCCACAGGCAGGAATGACCTCTGTGTTGTATCTCGGTGGAATGAGTCTCTGGCTGAATGTACTCCTGTGCCCACCCAGTACATTATGCAGTGGATGGGAGACATTGTCCAAGATGGCATGCAATTTGGACAGCATCCTCTTTTCAGACACCACCATCAGAGAGCCCAGTTCCATCCCCACAACATCACTGGCCTTGCACGGTCCCCAAATGCTAATATCCTTCAATTTCCTCCCTCTCAAATATCTATTCAATGCCTTTTAAATTTCTTAACATATTCTGTTCCCTAGGACAGTATGTTTTAAACCATCTTCCTCAGATGTCTTTGGTAGAGTATCTTGGACAAGTGAGTCATACCTCCTCTGAAACTGACAGTAAACCAAGCCTGGCATCGGCCTCTGCTTGTAGTTCAGGTACTTTGAGCTCATTCTCAACTTGCCTGCCCTCCCTGCACTCCTTTCAATGTTTGAATGCATTTGCTGCAAAGGGAATGGCACACAATACTTGTATGGTATGACTTGGGCATGCTATGTTGGCACTTGCGGGCTGCTGATAGAATACTCATAAGTTGTGTAGCTGTTAATGCAAAAAGGTGCATTTTACTGCAAATTTCCACGTACATGTGTTATATAAATGAATATATGTTTGAAATTGAAAGAGGGAAAACTATCCATACATTAGAGCTCCCTGAAGTAGACCTATACTGTTCAACTTTGCGGTGTTTGCCGAGCTTGGCAATGAGCTAGCATCACCAGTCGAGGTGACATCCTCAGTATACAGTTGTTGGTGATTCTCTCTGGGAGTGCTTGCATTTATATAGCCCCCTGTTTGCTTGCCTCAGTCCTGAAATTGGCTATAGGAAGGCACAATATCAAATGCCTCAACCCGAGCTACCAATATTCAGCACTATCTTAGACCTATACAGAGGTGAAGTGGATATTTATGTTTTGCTGTGATTATCCCCCTTCAGGTCTCTTTACATTATCATGCATATTGAGTTTTAATAAACATTCCAATTTTCTAAGGAGAAAGGTCACAGACATCAATCTGCAAGATGGAGCCACATGCATATCATGATTATAATGAGAAAGTGTGCAAGATATACTGACGTCTAGATTCTGGCTCTAATTCCTGCAATATAACAGCCATTCATTCCACAAGCACCACCAAGTCAGGGCATCAAGCCCACTTCCACGAAGAAGGCGGAAACATTGAGTCATATACCTGAAAACGACACGCTGACCTGGCAAAGCTGTAGCATGGATGCTGCACATCATAAGCAAGTGATATTGACAGTTCTTTCAATCACTATTTAATCACCGATCATCTGCGCAGTCACGGCCAGTTTGGATTTCCACAGAACCACCATGCCCCAGATCTTATATTACCTTTGGTTCAGGTTTGCACCAAAGATTTGAATGGCTGAGACAGACTTCCCTTAACATGAAGGCAGCATGTTACTGAATGTGGCAAGCTTTTATGCATCGAGTTGCTGCCGCATGATTGGCTGATTAGATATTTGTTTTAATGAGCTGGTGTACAGGTGTACCTAATAAAGTGTCCACCGAGTGTACGTACCCAATAGAAAGCATGTTAAGTCCGTGCAACAGGATATAAATTTCTACCCCCTCGTAAACATCAATAACCTCCATTCTGCTTCAGAATCAGAATGAGATTTAACATAACAGGCATATGTCATGAATTTTTAAAAAAACTTGGCAGCAGCAGTACATGAAAATAGAGAGAGAGAAAAATACGGTGAATTACAGTAAGTATATGAGTGTATTTATATATGTAATAGTTAAACAAGTAGTCAAAAAATAGAAATAAAGAAGTAGTGAGGTCGTGTTCGGGGGTTCAGTGTCTCTTCACTTTGGGATGTCCCCATCTCCATAAGGTCTATGTATTCATGCATCTGCCTTCTCAATTTTTAAATCCAGTTATATAAAACCCAAGAAATAATTGGTGAAGTTTGCATGTATGTAAATTGCCCAAAAGGGGTAAATGAAACTCCATGTGTGGTCACACATCACAATTTTTATCACTGTCATAGGCATTTTTATGATGCACATTTGAACAAACTCCAACACTAACAAGGAAACAGAGAGAAAAAAAATCTGAATTTAATCCAGTTGGCAGTTCGGTATAAGTGAAAGAAAAAGCAATAAAATGGCAGATGCTGTGAGGCTGAAATAAAAGCAGGGCACATGAGAAACACTCTGCCACAACCATGGATGAAGGGCCCACGCCTAAGCTATTAACTCCTCTGTTTTTCCTCAGCAATTCCAACTAATCTGCTGAGAAATCAGATTCGGTTTTTGTCCTCAGTATTTATTCAATCTCTCTTATGGAGTCCTACAATGTTCTACAATTATTCAAGGCAGGCAGCTGTAAAACTAGTGGCAGGGACTCCATACTTGAGGGCTACTGTTTATGCTGTTCTGAGCCCTGCAAAATGAGCTTCCAACACTCCTGGGTCTTAACATCGTGGATGAGCTGTCCTGGGCCGAGCATAAAGTTTAAAATGAAGAAGACACCTTTGCTTTCTTATAAGCTTAGGGAAATTCGCCGTGTCACCCAAATATCCTAACAAACCAGAGGAGGTAGCGGAGGTACTTAATGAATACTTTGCTTCAGTATTCACTACAGAAAAGGACCTTGGCGATTGTAGGGATGACTTACAATGGACTGAAAAGCTTGAGCATATAGACATTAAGAAAGAGGACGTGCTGGAGCTTTTGGAAAGCATCAAGTTTGATAAGTCACCGAGACCAGATGAGATATACTCCAGGCTACTGTGGGAGGTGAGGGAGGAGATTGCTGAACCTCTGGCGATGATCTTTACATCATCAATCGGGATGGGAGAGGTTCCAGAGGACTGGATGGTTATAGATATTGTTCCCTTAATTAAGAAAGGGAGTAGAGATAGCCCAGGAAATTATAGACCAGTGAGCCTTACTTCAGTGATTAGTAAGTTGATGGAGAAGATCCTGAGAGGAAGGATTTATGAACATTTGGAAAGGTATAATATGATTAGGAATAGTCAGCATGGCTTTGTCAAGGGCAGGTCATGCCTTACGAGCCTGATTGAATTTTTTGAGAATGTGATTAAACACATCGATGAAGGTAGAGCAGCAGGTGTAGTGTATATGGATTTCAACAAGGCTTTTGATAAGGTACCCCATGCAAGGCTTATTGAGAAAGTAAGGAGGCATGGGATCTAAGGGGACCTTACTTTGTGGATCCAGAGCTGGCTTGCCCACAGAAGGCAAAGAGTGGTTGTAGACTTGTCATATTCTGCATGGAGTTTAGTCACCAGTGGAGGGCCTCAGGGATCTGTTCTGGGACCCTTACTCTTTGTGATTTTTATAAATGACCTGGATGAGGAAGTGGAGGGATGGGTTAGTAAATTTGGTGATGACACAAAGGTTGGGGGTGTTGTGGATAGTGTGGAGGGCTGTCAGCGGTTACAGCGGGACATCGATAGGATACAAAACTGTGGTGAGAAGTGGCAGATGGCGTTCAACCCAGATAAGTGAGAGATGGTTAATTTTGGTAGGTCAAATATAATGGCAGAATATAGTATTAATGGTAAGACTCTTGGCAGTGTGGAGGATCAGAGGGATCGTGGGTCCAAGTCCATAGGGCACTCAAAGCTGCTGTGCAGGTTGACTCTGTGGTTAGGAAGGCATACGGTGTATTGGCCTTCATAAATGTGGGATTGAGTTCAATAACCGAGAGGTAATATTACAGCTATGTAGGACCCTGGTCAGTTCCCACTTGGAGTACTGTGCTCAGTTCTGGTCACCTCACTACAGGAAGGATGAGGAAACTATAGAAAGGAGCAGAGGAGATTTACAAGGATGTTGCCTGGATTGGGGAGCATGCCTTATGAGAATAGGTTGAGTGAACTCGGCCTTTTCTCCTTGGAGTGATGGAGGATGAGAGGTAACCTGATAGAGGTGTATTACATGATGAGAGGCTTTGATCATGTGGATAGTCAGAGGCTTTTTCCCAGAGCTGAAATGGCTAACATGAGAGGGCACAGTTTTAACATGCTTGGAATTAGATACAGAGGAGAGGTCAGGGGTCAGTTTTTTATGCAGAGAGTGGTGAGTGTGTGGAATGTGCTGTTGGCGACGGTGGTGGACACAGATACAATAGGGTCTTTTAAGAGATTCTTGGATAGGTACATGGACTTTAGAAAAACCGAGGGCTATGGGTAACCCTAGGTAATTTCTAAAGTAAGTACATGTTCAGCACAGCATTGTGGGCCAAAGGGTCTGTATTGTGCTGTAGGTTTTATGTGTTTCTATGTTTAAACTTCTACCGATGCACTGTAGAAAGTATCTTAACTTGATGCATCATGGCCTGTTATGGAAATTCCAACACAAGAGGCAGTCTGGTCCATCGCCAGCTCTCTCACCTTTGATAGCATTTACATGAGGAACTCTCAAGAAGGTGGCATTTGTCAGCAAAGTCCCCACTGTACCTCGTGCCCTCTTCTCACCGCTACTCTTGGGCAGGAGGTACAGATGCCTGAAGTGCTGCATCACTAGGATTAGGAACGGCTACTTTCCCACAACAATTAGGCTCTTGAACTGACCTTTGTGTTACCACTGAAACAGAACACTACAGACCACCACTTGCACTCTCATGGATTTGTTTTTAATTGCATTTTTTCCACTAGTGTCTTCACTGTCCTATGGAATGTATGTATAATTTATGCTCTGTGCACCTAGGTGCCCACAAATGCTGCTACAAGCTAGCTTTTCATTGTACCTGCACCTCACCACCTTTGCACAGGTGATGATAAATTCGACTGCTGCCCTTGTTTTGGTCCTGGCTCTGTTCTCTTTCAACTTGGCTCTCCAGAACTGCTGAGCTCAAAATTCAGGCACAAAGGCACAAGGAATGGTATTCCAGATGGTGGCCTATGCTGACGGCAGGCAAGAGCAGCAAATTACGCCTGACAGTGGTGGTTGGGTGCACAGTGGTCTTAGGGACAAATCCACCTTTTGACCCTACAGATGACGTGTTTTACCAATGTAAGTGTCACTGGCTGTGTTCTTCCTGAGAGTAAGCCAAGTTCCAGCTGCTAATTCATTGTTTAATTTCACCAAGTACCATTGGCAGAGGCTGCAGAAAAGTTGTAAATACAGCCCATCAGCAGGAAAAGGAATCTGGTTTAAGTAAAATTAAAATCAAAATGCAATAGAGTTACAATACAAAAGTTTTCCATATAATTACACATCTCATCATATTACGTAAATCTGCATCTAATGTGAGTGGACATTATGTAATCTTGTTAGATAAACATTTAAAGATTAGCTTTATTTGTCGCATGTACATTAACACTCAACACATGCAGTAAAATATGTAATTTGCATCGAATCAAATCAGTGAGGATTGTCTGCGAGTGTCGCTACACTTCTAGCGGTAACATAGCGTGCCCACAACTCACTGACCCTAACCCACGCGTCATTGGAATGTGGAAGGAAACCAGATCACCCGGAGGAAACCCACACAGTCACAGGGAGAACGTACAAACTCCTCGTAGACAGCAGTGGGAATCAAACCCCAGAGGGTACTCGCTGACTCTGTAATATCATTATGCTGGCTCTTTATGCTAAACTCTATGCTACCATGCTGCCATTAGAGTCAAGTGGTGTTATTGCTTTGGAACAATTTTACAATGATTGGAACACACAATCTGTAGCAAGAATGAAGACTCAACACATGTCTTGGTTCGCAAATAAACAACTCATTGATATGTACATCCTTTTAATCCTTTGCAAAGACATTGCCGTCAAAATTTATTTTCCAGATTTAGCTCATTTTGAAACACCCATTATCATCATGTCATTTGTGGAAGCTTGTTTTTCCCCTTAGTAGCAGCTGTGCTTCCTCCATTTTAACACGGGCCACACATCGGAAGTACCATGGCATGCTAAAGTTTGGGCACCTCTGGTCAAAATTTCTGATACAGTGAACCGTTAAGCGAGTAAAAGATGAACTGATTTCCAAAAGGCATAAAGTTAAAGATGACACATTTCTTTAATATTTTAAGCAAGAAAACTTACTTATTTCCATCTTTTACAGTTTCAAAATAACAAAAAAGGAAAAGGGCCCGAAGCAAAAGTTTGGGCACCCCGCATGGCAGTACTTAGTAACACCCCCCTTGGCAAGTATCACAACTTGTACATGCTTTTTGTAGCCAGCCAAGAGTCTTTCAATTCTTGTCTGGGGGATTTTCGCCCATTCTTCCTTGCAAAAGGCTTCTAGTTCTGTGAGATTCTTGGGCCGTCTTGCATGCACTGCTTTTTTGAGGTCTATCACAGATTCTCGATGATGTTTAGGTCGGGGGACTGTGAGAGCCATGGTAAAAACCTTCAGTTTGTGCCTCTTGAGGTAGTCCATTGTGGATTTTGACGTGTGCTTAGGTTCATTATCCTGTTGTAGAAGCCATCGTCTTTTCATCTTCGGCTTTTTTACAGACGGTGTGATGTTTGCTTCTAGAATTTGCTGGTATTTAATTGAATTCATTCTTCCCTCTACCAGTAAATGTTCCCCGTGCCACTGGCTGCAACACAAGCCCAAAGCATGGTCGATCCACCCCCGTGCTTAACAGTTGGAGAGGTGTTCTTTTTATGAAATTCTGCACCCTTTTTTCTCCAAACATACCTTTGCTCATTGCGGTCAAAAAGTTCTACTCAGAAGGTTCAAAGGAACATCTAAACAAGGCTGATGCATTTTTGAAACAAGTCCTGTGGACTGATAAAGTTAAAATAGAACTTTTTGACCACAATGAGCAAAGGAAACTTTTGCTTAGGGCCCTTTTCCTTTTTTGTTATTTTGAAACTGTAAAAGATGGAAGTAAAAAAGTTTTCTTGCTTAAAATATTGCTTAAAATGTGTCATCTTTAACTTTATGCCATTTAGAAATCAGTTCATCTTTTACTCACCTAGCGATTCACAGTAACAGAAATTTTGACCGGGGTGCCCAAACTTTTGCATCCCACTGTACCTCATTGACTGTGAAATGTATCAGAATGAACTGAAAGACATGTGATGGTGACCATGAGATGCAAGTCATTAGTCGGTTTACCCGTATGAGATGAACCTAACCTGTAGATGTGCCAAATGGCACGTTACAGGCTGCAGGAGTACATGCTGAGAGTCACGCCCATAGGCTCAGTGGGGGAGGTCCCCAGTTTAAGGTTTGTCCGCAACTGGACAGGGAGGGGCTAGGTTAGGTGAAGAAATCCCACAATTATTGTAGTTGTGTACCACCCCAGGGGGCTGCGCAAGTGGTGGTAGTGTTATTGGTTTCAGGGAATGTAATTGAAAACTATGTAACACATTGTCCATGAATATAAGAATGAAAAGTCATTCAACACACACAAAATACTGATGGAACACAGCAGGCCAGGCAGCACCTACAGGAGAAGTACAGTCGACGTTTCGGGTTGAGACCCTTCATCAGGACTAACCGAAAAAAGAGATAGTAAGAGATTTGAAAGTGGGAGGGGTAGATCAGAAATGATAGGAGAAGACAGGAGTGGGAGGGATGAAGCTAGGAGCTGGGAAGTTGATTGGCATAAGGGATACAAGGCTAGAGAAGTGGGAGTATCATGGGATGGGAGGCTTAGGGAGAAGGAAAGGGTGAGGGGAGCACCAGAGGAAGATGGAGAACAGGCAAGGAATTATTGTCAGAGGGAAAGAGAGAAGAAAATAAATAAATAAATAAACAAACAAACAGATAGATAGATAGAAAATTAGGGATGGGGTAAGAAGGGGAGGAGGAGCATTAACAGAAGTTAGAGAAGTCAATGTTCATGCCATCAGGTTGGAGGATACCCAGACGGAATATAAGGTGTTTTTCCTCCAACCTGAGTGTGGCTTCATCTCGACAGCAGAGGAGGCCATGGATTGGCATATCGGAATGGGAATGGGACTTGGAACTAAAATGTGTGGCCACTGGGAGATCCTGCTTCTTCTGGAGGACAGACTGTAGGTGTTCAGCGAAGCAGTCTCCCAATCTGTGTCGGGTCTCACCAATACATAGAAGGCCACACCGGGAGCACCGGATGCAGTATGTCGCACCAGCCGACTCACAGGTGCCTCACTTGGAAGTACTGTCTGGGGCCCTGAATGGTGGTAAGGGAGGAAGTGTAAGAGCATGTGTAGCACTTGTTCCGCTTTCAAGAATAAGTGCCAGGAGGGAGATCGGTGGGAGGGGATGGGGGGGATGAATGGACAAGGGAGTCGTATAGGGAGCGATCCCTGCGGAAAGCAGAAAGTGAGGGGGAGGGAAAGATGTGCTTGGTGGTGAGATCCCATTGGAGATGACGGAAGTTATGGAGAATTGTATGTTGGACACGGAGGCTGGTGAGGTGATAGGTGAGGACAAGAGGAACCCTATCCCTAGTGGGGTAGCGGGAGGATGGGGTGAGAGCAGATGTGCGTGAAATGGGACGGATGCGTCTGAGGGCAGAGTTGATGGTGGTGGAAGGGAAGCCCCTTTCTTTAAAAAAGGAAGATATCTCCTTTGTTCTGGAATGAAAAGCCTCATCCTGAAAGCAGACGCGGCGGAGACGGAGGAACTGAGAGAAGGGGATGGCATTTTTACAAGTAACAGGGTGGGACGAGGAATAGTCCAGGTAGCTGTGAGAGTCCGTGGGCTTATAGTAGACATCAGTAGATAAGCTGTCTCCAGAGATAGAGACAGAGAGATCAAGAAAGGGGAGGGAGGTGTGGGAAATGAACCAGGTAAATTTGAGGGCAGGGTGAAAGTTGGAGGCAAAGTTAATAAAGTCAACGGGCTCAGCATGCGTGCAGGAAGCAGTGCCAATGCAGTCGTCGATGTAGCGAAGGAAAAATGGGGGATGGATACCAGTACAGGCTTGGAACATGGACTGTTCCACATAGCTAACAAAAAGGCAGGCATAGCTAGTCATTGCACGGTTTATTGTAAATATTTTTTTCTTATGAATAAAGTTTATTTTGGTGAAAACAGTTGCAGAAACTATCCAATTAGGTAACACTTTAACAGCATTCTGGTGAAAAATTGCTATCCTTAAATGACATTGATTTTCTCTTGAAAGGTCTCAAAAATGAGCAATAAAATCTTCTCTGAAGTCTGCCCACCCTGCTGAGAGGTTTTGCTTTTCGTCAACTGCAGCCTGTAAATTTATGGGGTGCATTCTCAAAAAAAAAGGTTAACACCTGTATGAGCTCTGGTCTTATCAGCTGCCCTGGTTTAATTCAATCACAATGAGTTCCAGACTCCCACTTATTTTATTGAGTGTCATTCATAGGGCAAGCAACTCTTTCCATGGCATTTACACTCAAATGTCAAAGACAGTGGTCCCGGATTTTTGTCAGTGAAAAAGATTGCTGCCTTTCTTACATAAGACTGTGACAGCCTCAGCTTCTTCAACTATTGCTCAGTTGACAGCAGGTTTACATCAATTGGAGGTGCCATATTTATTCTGAAGTAACTGCTTATTGTTTGCAGTGAGGTTGCAATAAATGCATCATTATGGCACAAGGTCTCTCCACTTCACAATCATAATAAATGTACTTGCAGCTCCCTCACTCAACTATGACAGCAATGCCCTTTATTCTTAAGGTTCCTGTCATTTATCACCCAAGTTGTGGGATCTGTCTTGAGGACTTTCCTCAGAACTGCAGAACACAGCATCCGGACCCCTCTTGAAATACACGCCATTCACTGCCAATTCACCCCAAGGGGGATGATACTGTTTATCACAAATGGGGGATGACATTTCCTTGATGCAGACTATACTACAGAAATAGATATACAGTAATACAGTTTGTAACATAAATCATTAGCTTCATACAGGAATAAGACTATTGCGGTAGTTTTAAAGGGGAATTTGAGGAATGTTTCTTTGAGAGAGGTTAACACCTGGAACTTGCTGCCATGCCCTCTTCTTGCTGCTTCCATTGGGAAGGAGGTACAAGAGCCTTAGGTGCCACACCACCAAGATCAGGAACAGTTATCATCCTTCAACCATTAAGCTCCTGAATCAGCACGGATAACTTAATTTGCCTCAACACTGATTCTACAACCTATGGACTCACTTTCTAGGACTCAGTATTACTTATTTTCCTCTTATTAATATTATTGTTGCATGTTTATTTTTTCTCATCTCAAGCTAAGGAACGGACATACCCAAGTACACTCACTTCTCAATTGCTAGGAGCTTTTGGACTATACTCATGGTGTTTAGTATGATGCCTTTCTGGAGATTCACATCAATATTGCTGTGTAAGCCTAATTGTTACCTGCTATTCATTGTGCATGTACTTGCATGCGGGGATATTGTGCCACAAACTGCTGACACTGATCAACAGAAGATGACTCTTTTATGTCAAAGTGAAAGCACATCTCTACAAAGTGATCTAAATTAATTACAACTATGAAACAAAATAATTGATTGCATAAGTATTCACTCCCTTTAATATGACACACCAAATCATCATTGGTTCAGGCAATTGGTTTTAAAGGTCACATAATTAGTTAAATGGAGATCTGTTTTTGGAGACCTGTGTGCAGTCAAGGTGTTTCAATTGATTGTAGTAAAAATACACTTGTATCTGGAAGGACCAACTGATGGTGTGAAAAGGTTATTGAAAAGCACAAGTCAGGAGATGGATACAAGGAAATTTCAAGTCATTGAATATTCCTTGGAGTACAATCATCAAGAAATTGAGCAAATATGGCACAGTTCTAAATCTACCTAGAGCAAGCCGTCCTCAGTTTGGTAAAGAAGAAAGGGGAGAAATTGCAGTATCGAGATGTGCAAAGCTGTTAGAGATCTATCCACAGATTCAAGACTGTATTTGCTGCCAAAGGTGCATCTACTAAATACTGACTTGAAGGGAGTGAGTAATCATGCAATTATTTTGTGTTTAAAAATTGTAATAAATTTGGAACAATTTGTAGAATTCTGTTTTCACTTTAACACAAAAGTGTCTATTCTTTTAATCAGTGTTAAAAAAGCCCAATTAAATCCACTGTGATTTTAATGTTATAAAACAATAAAACATGAAAACTTCCAAGGGGGAGGGAGAAAAATACTGTACATGCATTATGAATGTGTTTACTTATAATGACCATTTCCTGAATCTCTTCCTTCTCTTAACTGCTTGGGTGATCTCAGTGACAAGTGGACAGCTCCCCTGAGAAACACCTGCAGCCATCACAGCCTGTGGTGTTGGTGGGCTAATTTGAATGTCGGCTCTATCGTTTTTAGGCTTCCCGGCGCCTGCCCACTTTTTCACCACTAAGTGGTGCACCACTAGTGGTTCGTTTACTGTCAGTCCCAGCGCTAGTTCCTGGTTTACCTGGCAATCCCCAGGCAGCAGTCATGTTACTCCATTTCATAAACATCTCTTCATTCCTACAGTGAAAGGAATACCCTGGAGTACAGATGTCATTTTCCTCCCACATTCCAAAAGACTTACGGCTTAGTACATTCAAGCCATACACACGAAATGCTGGAAGAACTCAGCAGGCCAGGCAGCATCTATGGAACAGAGTAACCAGTGAGCATTTTGGGCCAAGACCCTTCATCAGGACTTATGCAGGATTTCCAAGTGCTGCTTGGATTTCCAGCATCTGCAGATTTTCTCTTGTTTGGGTTTAGTATGATAATTGGTCACATGGGTGTAATTGGGCTGAAAGAGTGTGTACTCTGCTGGATCATGAAGTAATTGAACAAACAAACACTCTAGCACACTGCTGAGGAGGTGCTGCAATGACTTTCATTCAAATAAAATGTTAAAAAAAAACTCACAGAATGTTCTATTTCTATTGACCATTTACTTCCTCAGGGAAAAGTAAGTGACTCCATTGCATTATTCCAAAAAGTGTTGAGAAATTTATCCCATCCAATATTTATCCCTTAATCAGTGTCACCGGAGAAAAATATTTGGCCATTTCTGTTTATGGGAATTTACTGTGCAATGAATTGTCTTCCGAGCATCCAATCAGACTGGCCGCCTTCTATGGGAAAGAAATGGAGGAAACACACTTTCTCAGATTTTATGTTTGAAAGATAAAAGTCTGACTAGGATAATGTGCAACTGAGTAGCGGACTGTTTTTGCAGTGTAACATACACAAAATGCTGGAGCAACTCAGCAGTTCAGGCAGCATCTATGGAAAGGAACGAAGTGTCAATGTTTTGAGTTGAGACCCTTCATCAGGCCCACTCTACTCCTTTCCACAAATGTTGCCTGACCTGCTGAGTTCTTTCAGCCTTTTGTGTGTGTTAATCTGATATGCAGCATGTGCAGAATCTCCTGTGTTAAAGACTATATTAGCAAGTCTCTTGCATGGAGAGATTTGGTAAAATTATTATTTTCCTTCGAAGAGGTGAGAATGTGACCTCTGAACTTAGCTGTTCACACCTTGTGATATACTGTAATGGTATCTGTTAAGCATTCACTCCAGCTGGTCCTGATTGGCTCTACAGGATCCAGTGAAGTACATTATTGCAGTATTCCCAAATGGTTGGTGTCCCAATTTCTGCTCAGGTGTCAGAGTTAAGATATCACAATTGTGACAGGAACTAGTATGGCTGAAACTATCTTCAAGACTCTAATGGGAAAAAGATGAGTTTGGAATCAACAGCAGTACCTGTCTGTGTCCGCTGCTGAGACAAGGCAGGCAATGTATGTACTTCCCCCAATCCTGAACACGACTTGTAAAAACCTTTCAAACAATATCCCTTAGGCGTAGGTCTTCTGAAGAATATTGTAAATACAGACGTGTAGATTCTGCTCCCAGATATCATTAAACGCTGCCTATCTCTGTCATTGGAGTCATAATCTGGCAATGATGGGAACTGAATTTCAGATTATTACACCAAAACTCTTGACCGCTGACGTTATTCCTTCATTAACGTGCCTTCTGAATGTCACTTACAGACTCCATTAAAATAGCACATAGAAAATTTGTTAACCCTGCAATATATATAATGGAGGGAGGAAATTAAAACTGCATCTGGTTAATAAAAAGGTGAATGTCATGACAGCAAATCAGACAAGCATGGAGAATGTTTTCATCAACACACAGCATCCCTGCTGTGCACAGGGAAACGACTGCTAAGAAATGCAGGAAGCTTCATGCACCTACCCTGTATTTAAATCACTACCAACGTCATGAGCAACAGAGGAACAAGCTGCAGTTGCCAACTTAACAAGGAGTGATGACAGAGCGCCCTGTACTTTCTAGGGATTTGCTGCTTATTGTTTGTAGCAGCAAAATTAAGCACTGGCAGTATGGATGGCCTTGATGAAGATATTGGATCCCTGAAGCCAGACGCAGCAACTGTCCGTGATAAACTTGAACTTGCAGACAACGGGACAAAACAGAGGCCTTTCTCAAGTGAAATTAATGCAGATTTTAATTGTGACATATCAATGCCAGAGTATTTTGAAAAAGGAATGTTTCATATTTTATGTACTGCTAGCTGTACTCTGATCTATACTCGGTCTGCAGGAATATAAAGGAATGTGATAGTGTAGTGCCTGTTCACCATAGATGCCCTTGGGATACTTTGGAGGGGAGGGAGGAGGAATGATCGAGAAATCTTAGCTTCCAGCCATTTGCTCTGAGGTCTTGTTTGCTCTCCTGCAGGGCAGAGCATCAAACTGCTGGATTATGCACAGACAAGAGCTGAAGGCTGTGGCAGGCGATCGTTCGCTCAGAGTACTAAACCTAAAACAGAAATGAAGTATGTGGAACTGTCTGACTGCATCACTGACTCTTTGACCGGTATTTCCCACTGGAAAAGTGGAATTGCTAAAGTTGCCCTGAAGCATTTTTCCAGATCATACACATTCAATAGTTGTAAAGAACAATAGTTTGGCAAATTCTGTGCCTTAAAATGCAACTTTGTTACTTCTTCAAATTTGGACTTGGAATCACAGCATAGGGTCCTCCTGTTGCACATTATTGTTTAGATTTTACCCAGCACTGCACCATAACCTGGCAACTGACCAGCCACACCATGGTCTCTTCTCACTGCTGCCATCAGGTAGAAGGAACAACAGCCTCAGAACTCGCACCACCAGGTTCAAGAACTGTTACTATCCTTCAACCATCAGGCTCCTGAACAAAAGGGAATAACTGCACTAAACTTTACATTTTTCAAGGACTCTTTATCTCATGTTCTCCTTATTTATTGCTATTTGTTTATATTTGCATTTGCACAGTTTGTTGTCTTCTGCACTCCGGCTGATCCCATTCATTGATCCTGTTATAGTTACTATTCTATAGACCTGCTGAGTATGCCCACAAGAAAATAAATCTCTGGTTTGTAATAATAAAATTTACTTTGTACCAGAAGACAGGTGAGTGGTATTGCAATCACTCGAGTCAAGAATAATGTTTTTCTAAGGAGTCTATTGATTGGTCCTCGGGTAGCTGATCTGGGTTCCACGTATTCTGATGCAGTGTGGCCAAGAGTAAGTGGTGACCGTGGAGTGATGGAAAAGCAGGGAGCGCAGTTTGAAATCTTACAAAGACATACTGTGTCATACATGAATGAGGTTGACCTTAAAGTATCCGGGCACATGGATGCAGCCTAAGACAAATTGAGGGGCTAATTAACACAGAAAAAGAAGGCGACGAAGGAATGATTTTTTGGCATGACACTATTGAAAAGGCACATTGGGGTTGGGAGCAGGAAAAAAAAAGCAACAGACTGAAAGATATTCTTCTGCGGTCTAAAAAAGACTATTGAAAGTCAAAGTAGTGTATGATGACTGGGAAGCAGCAGGGAGTGTATCCACTCAGTGACAGACAGTGATCACAGCAAATTCACTTTATAATTATCCTACATATGGCAGAAAGTACTTTTTACATAACTTGCTTTTTGTGTCACCTTTCTGAGACATGCTTTTTAAGTCAGAATCTTTGAAGAGAAATCTAAAACAAGTACCTCAAATTGGAAGTCCCAATTGAAAGAAAATTCCACTTTCCTCAGATCTAGAGTTGGCCAGCACAGTGCAATAGCGAGCTCCACCACACGATGTCACTGAAAACATGCCTCTCAACTTCCTCTCTACAACCCTGGCAGCCATGTTACTTGGCCATTTGCTGCTGCTCATGAATTTTTATTTACTGCTTGTAACTCACTTTATGTTCATTACCACTGACCTTTCGGTGGTCCCATATCCTAATTTCTTCCTTCCTGACTGCCTCCTTGTGCTTTTCCTGTACTGACCTTCCTGTCGTTGCTCCCAGTACCTCTCACCAGCATCCTGACTGTGCACACTATTTCATTATCTTTCAGTTCACCTTCTGCGAACCACACATGCTTGCATTTCTTCCCCATCTGTACCAGGCTGCAGTTCGTCACTATAATCTCCAAAAGAGCAACTTCTGAAAGAATCAGAATCATAAGATATAGGAGCAGAGTTAGGCCATTTGGCACATCAAGTCTGCTCTGCCATTCCATCAAGGCTGATTTATTATCCCTCTCAACCGCATTCTCCTGCCTTCTCCTTGTAACCTTTGATGCCTTTAATAATCAAGAATTTTATCAACATCCACCTTAAATATACACCCAATGGCCTGGTCTTCACAGTGAATGCCACAGGTTGACCACCCTCTGGCTAAAGAAGTTCCTCCTCATCTGTCCTTAAGGGACAACTTTGTTTATTCAGGTTTATTATCACTGACATACGTTGTAAAATTTGCTTTTTGCAGCTGCAGAACAGTGTAATACATAAAATATACCATAAGATGCAATAGGAAATGTATATTAAAAAATTTAGTAGTGCAAAAAAGAGCAAAAATTGTGAGGAAGTGTTAAAAGGTTCATTGTCCATTCATAAATCTGATGGCAGAAGGGAAGAAACAGTTGCTAAAGCACTAAGTGTGTGTCTTCAGGCTCCTGTACCTCCTCCATGATTGTAGTAATGAGAAGAGGGCAAGTCCTGGGTGATGGGGTCCTTAATACAGATGCCACCTTCTTGAAGTTTTGTCTTCTGAAGACATTGTCCTCAGTGCTGGGGAGGCTAGTGTCCATGATGCAGTTGGCTGAGTTTGCAACTCTGCAGCCTTTTCTGTTCCAGCACAGTGGTCCCTCCATATCAGATAGTGATGCAAACAGTCATAATCTCTCCGCGTTACATCTGTAGAGCTTGAGTCTTTGGTGACATACCAAAAGTGCTCAGGATTCAACAAGTATTAAAGTAATCGCAAAGGCTTCCCAGACCATTTTACTTCAGATATGGGCTCTCAGACAAAGCAGGGAACAGGCTACAGATTGCAGGAGAGATGTTATTTCTTAGTTTTCCTGTAATGTTGGGACAACCACTATTACTTGAAGGCAAAGGTTTAGTTAACAAAGTCTTCCCTGAAGCTAAGGATCTGAGAAGGATGTTCAATTTTTTTTTTTACCCAGAGGCCATGCTGTTTCCTTAACCTACTTTTCTCTGTCTTTTTTCCTTTCTTTGTCTTCGCTCAACACCCCTCCTAAAGAATAGTCTCCCTGTCACCTTTCTGCAGAGGACTTTGTGCTTCTGGAGTTAGCACCAGATTTAAAAAGCAACCAAGGCCTGTAGGGATTTTCTGTATAACTTGAGAATGTGCATCCGTTGCTTGTGGAGTTTATCACCAAATGTAAAAATCGAGTGAAGCTTGTCATGATTTTCCATGCAGCTTGAAATCATTTGGGTTATTCGGCACTTGGCAAGGACTAAGTAAAAAAAGTGAGGTTTAAGCAAAATGGCCATTGTTGGAGCCTCTGATTGAGAAGATTTGATTGATCTTACTGCTTCTGTCATGTTCTCAGTATTATTTAAGAGGAATAGATAGAGTGGACAGCCAGCGCCTCTTCCCCAGGGCACCACTGTTCAATACAAGAGGACATGGCTTCAAGGTAAGGGGTGGGAAGTTCAAGGGGGATATTAGAGGAAGGTTTTTTACTCAGAGAGTGGTTGGTGCGTGGAATGCACTGCCTGAGTCAGTAGTGGAGGCAGATACACTAGTGAAATTTAAGAGACTATTAGACAGGTATATTAAGGAATTGAAGGTGGGGGGTTATATGGAAGGCAGGGTTCGAGAGTCGGCACAACATTGTGGGCCAAAGGGCCTGTATTGTGCTGTACTATTCTATGTTCTATGTTCTATTCATTTACCATTTATTTATTATTATTGTTATTTTTTCTCAGTTGAAGCTGGTATAACCGGAGATATGGGCTTAGCCAAGCACACTAATTTCTCTACTGCTAGGAAATTTTGGACTATTCTAGTGGTGTTTAGTACTGTGGCTTTCTGAAGATTTACATAAATATTTGCTGGGTAGGCCTACAGGTTTAATGCTATTGTGTAAAGACTTTGGGATGATACCAGTTATAGATCTTACTATTGGGACAATGTATACCCTGTTCATGTTCCATAGTCTTTCAATTTCCTCTTTTAATCCAGAATATTTCGGCAATTTTTACACATTGATTTCTGTAAGCTAAGTCTGTTTGGAATGTCCTATCTGTAATAATAGATAAAATGTAATATAATTTATAGGACTCTGTCTGTACAACTGAATTAGGGTTGTATCTATAGTAAGGTATGGTAGCTTCTGTGTGTTTGTATTCTAAATTGCAAGACTTTGGTGAATGATGCTTGCCACTTGATTGTGCCTGTGTAAATACTCAGACTAACATAAACTGCTGCAGGATCCTGTAATGTGTTGGATTGTTTCTGGTCTCTCTTGGCATTTTCTGCATTGATCACCTGGAATTTATTGGTCTTTTATTATGTATTTTTGATTTTTTTTTTGTGTTAACTACCTGGTCCTCTTTTCCTTCTGTTAGAGGTCTCCAACTCTAAGCCAGGCCTTCAACCTTTCCGAGTCAACATCTAGCCTGCTCAGATTGTGGGAATGTCTTCCATGGAGGGTCATGCTCTTTCATTTGTTAACCTTTTCTTCTTTTGTGATAAGTTCTTCATTTTTCTGGGTCATGATTTCATCTAAGTTTAGTGGTGTGTACTTCTTATCAGAATTGCATATGCTCGCATGGAGTGCTGAATCCTGTTTTCATTGATGAAAATATATCCTCAGAAGTTTTATCTTACTGTTGCATAAATTTTTTATGACTGTTATTCCTCTTCTTCCTTCTATCCTAGGTAGTTTTAATCTAAGTGTGTTTGAGTGTACATAGTGTTTTCTAAATTTTGTCATGTCAGTTCTTATTTTTCTTTGTAAATTTTCCATATCTGTCTTGGCCCAAGATATTATCCCAAAAGAATACGTTAATATGGGTATAGTGAAAGTGTTTATTGCCTTTGCTATATTTTTATCTTTGAGCTCCGTTTGGCAGATTTTCTTCAGCCTTGAAGTAAATTCTGTCGTATGTTTTCCCTTTATCACACTATGATCTATTTTCTTTCCTTGTTGATATGCCAGATACTTTAATGTTTCATCGGTTGTATTGTATCCTATTGCTCTGTTTTATATTCCACTAGCTGTACTGCACCTTTCTTTATGTTTAATATTTTACTGTTACTAGTCCAAAGTCTGCTATTCTGCTTTTTAAATTAATTGCTTTAGCTTTACTGATGAAGGAGCTTATAATTTCAGATAGTCCATATAGAGAAGGTGTGCCAAGGTATAACTTGTTTGGTTGTTTCTGATTTGATACCCTATTTTTGTCTGATTCAGTAAATTAGAGAGTGGCTTTAAAGCTGAACATGACTATAGTGGGATTAGAGAGTGGCCCTGGAAAATGCCTCATTACTATTATTTTAATTTTTTTTTCTCAGCTCAAGCTGGTAAAAACTGAGGTACGGCCATAGCCAAGCACACTCATTTGTCAATTGCTCGGAACTTTCAGATTATTCTAGTGGTGCTTAGTATTGTGGCTTTCTGGGGTTTACATAAATACTGCTGTGTATGACTAATTAGTTAATGCTATTGAGTAGTGACTTTGGGATGATACTATTTGTAGATATTACAATTGAGACAATGCATACTGTGTTCATGTTCCAAGTCTTTCAATTTCCTTGTTTAATTCAGCATATTTCTGTTTTTTTCCCACTTATTGATTTCTATATGTTATGTGTGCTTGGAATGGCTATGTCTATCAAGTTGTTCTTGTTTGTTTATCCTGTAAAATCATAGCCGGACAGTCATTATGGATTGTCGTTCCATACTATCATTGTTACCTATTTTTGTATTTGCACAGTTTGTTTTCTTTTGCATGTTGGTTGTCTGTCAATATTTATGTTCGTGTAGTTCATCGATTTGATAGATTTTCTTTGTTCTACTGTGAATCCCTGCAAGAAAATGTGGGTAGCATACGGTGACATACAGTATATGCATGTTGATAATAAATTTACTTTGAGCTTTAAGCTTTAATTTTTTTGCCTCCTTGTGTTCCTTCCCTTGCCATCATCCACCAAAGGGTGAACTGGAGAAATAGTGGAAGCAATAAAGGGACTGCAGGGGCTGTGCTGTACAATAGATCAGGCACGAGATCAATGAGCTCTTTGCTATTCTTGTCCATGAACTGGTTGACAAGAAAAGGGCAGAGAGAGCCAAAAAAGAAGGAGGAAACAGGATCAGATGAAGCAAGTAGGATTGAAAGGTGTAAAGCAGAGATGGGTATTATCTGATCTAACATGTACAAAGTAACAAACTCATGTTCCACTACAAGTCTACAAAAGAGTGACAGATAGGAATGGATAAAATTCAGAGTTGGCAGTCAAGGGGGCAGAAGTCCACCCTTCGCTGTCTGTACAGAATGGCAAAGAACAGAAATAGGAAGTGCTTGTGATGTCGGCTCCTAGATGACAAATGTACAAAGCTAGCTGATATCTTGGCGTGCGATGGCGGTAAATGTTGTCAGAATGCCAGCGATGATGAAGTAATGGCATATGTGCACAGCTTGATATCATCAGTACCAGTGTCTGAACAGGGAGACGAACACATCAGAGAGAAGACATCTGAGGACACGGATACACCGACTCTCTGAGCAGCTGCACAAGATGGATGGCTGGAGTGAAAGCTGTCCAATCTTTGAGGAAACAGTAGCCTGTTAGAATTACAGATTTGGGGTCTCAGAGATCAAATATTCAGCACTCATAGAGGTAGAACAATTGTAATTTCTTCCAGCTTGCATTAAAAAAAAATAGCTCCTGTGGGGTGTTCTGACACTGAGAAATGCTCGCATATCCCACATGGCTTATTGTTGGCCAAGACAAGAGCAGGATACGAACAATCTAGTACTCATGTCTCATTTATCAGCAAGGGAACAGGTATGTGTCTAGTTAACATGAGAGCACAGAAGAAAGTTGCTTTCCTTCCGTAGGAATGCCAAAAAAGTGCTCAGCAGTCACGGGCTGTTATTCCAATTATCCAGGAGTCTGCTCTTTGACAAGTGCCAGCCAGAAATGATTCAATCAAGCATTGAAATTAGCATTGTGGAAAAAGATAATAAAACAGAAATTCTAAGCAATGTTGGCTCTCAAAAGCAACACTTATTTATGTTTGTAGAAGAAATGAAATACCTTCTTACGCTCCATCTAATCTATCCCTTTAATCCATATTAGCAATTGAATTGAAACAATACAATCTATTTGTATATACCAGCCTGATTTACTTCATCATGTGGCTCTGGTGAAGTCAGAATGCACCGAACTTTAGAGCTAATGTATCCTTCTCTACTGAGGTTGGATCGGAACTTTCTACAATTGGAGTTCCTCCTTCAGTTTCATTGTCTGGAAACCGGTCGTCAGTCACATGCCATCTAATCACACCAGGTCTTCCTTACCCTGCTGAAATGCAGCTCCACTCGGGTAGGTGAAACTGAATTTCAGAAGCACAGCCACAGTCAAATCAATGCAATCAACCAGGTGTATATTTCTAGGCAAAATGCCTTTATGCCTTCTTGAAATACAACTACATGTGCAGTAACCACCTTGTTTATTTTGTGCTCCCATCCGCTAATATTAATTTTACAGTACGTCTGCATCGATAAATTAGGAACAGAAAAAATTGCCGGTATATTCCTCAAGCTCTGCAGGATAATACTAACTTGCTGATCTTTTTAACCTCAATTCTATATTCTTATGTACAGTGTGATAACAATTCTTTCTTGCCTCTCAAGTACTTGTCTATCTTCATCTTAAAAATACACAAAGTCTCTGTTTCTGCTGCTCATTTAGGAACTTGGAAAGATTTATGACACTCTTGGAGAAAGAAATCCACCTCTTTCTGCCACACACTGGGTGACCTTTAATTTTTAATCAGTGATCTCTGGTTTGAGATGCTTCTGTAGGAGGAAATGTCACCTCCACTAGTCAAGATCCTTCAAGATCTTGTGTTTCAATCAGGTTATTTCTCACTTTTCTAAATTCCAGGAGTTAAAAAAAAACTCATCCAATGAGGAAATTGAATCATTTCAGCTCTCAGTCTAGTAAACTTCCTTTGAACTAGTTCCAATGCTTTCATATTCTTCCTTATTTACAGATATCTGCACTCTACAGGGTATTCCAAAATCTGTTTCACCAATGTCCTGTGTAACTAAAGTATAAGTCCTGTACTTCTGTTTTCCTATTCTCTTCCAAAAAACAATAATATTCTGTGCACTTTCTAATTACTTGCAGATTCATCTGCTTGTCAAGGCTCTGTAATCTATTTCCATTTAGAAATACAGTATATACTTCCTTTAAATTTCTGGCCAACAAACCCATATTTTTCCTCATTATAATCCATGTGCCATATCTTTGCCGCTCATGCAACTGGCCATCATCCCTCTTGATCTGCACACAGAGTTATAAACTTGCTCTTCCACCATTCCCTGTTCCCACTGACACAATATAAAGTCTTCTAATATCAAGAAAATGCGAAGTTTTGAATGCAGAATTTCAAGGTCATGTTCAGTTTATTGTGATTCACCTACACACATGAATACAGCAAACCAAACAGTGTTCCTCCGGACCAAGTGCACAACACAGTACATATAATTCACACGCACACAACACATAAAGAATGTGAAAGAGCTCAAATTGCCTGAATTCAGCACCGACAATATTCCTACCTGTTTTCTGTCTGAAATTTCTGAATAAAAGTTATCTTCATTCTGCTGTTATCAACATTAGGAAAGCCGATAAAACCTGCAAAGCAAAGGAAAGGACATTAGCTGCTTGATCACTTCTCACCTCAAATACAGTATCCTCTATTCAAGTCACAAAACACCACAAAAGATGTTGAAATCCACAAGGCATATGAAACGGGTATTTTAAAAAGTAAAATCTTGCTTTGAACATGGCACACAATTCCAGCTATGCAGGACAGTAATATTTAGATTGCAATGCTTTATAAACATGATGTAATAACTCTTGTTTGGAATCTTCATGCTGTTTTCAGGAACAAGTTCTAAGTTCAAGGTATAAAATAAATTTATAATCAAGGTACATCATGTATAAGCCTGAGATTCATTTTCATGCAGCTTTCACAGTACATCCAAGAAACACTGGAGAATCAATGAAAGACCGTGCCCAACAAGATAGACAAACAACCAATGTGCAAAAGACAACAAACTGTGGAAATACAAAAAGAAAAAGAGGAACTAATAATAATAAATAAATAAGCAATAAATATTGAGAACATGAGATGAAGAGTCCTTGAAAATGAGTCAGAAGGTTGTCGTAACAGATCAGTGATGAGGCAAGTGAAATTTAGTGAAGGTAACCCTTCTGTTTCAACAGCCTGATGGCTGAGGGTAATAACTGTTTGTGAACCTCATGGCGTGCGTCCTGGGCTCCTGTACCACCTTCCTGATGGCAGCAGCAAGAAGAGAGCATGGCTGTGAAGCAACTAGTCAATACCACACATCTATTGAAGTTTCTCGACATGCCGAATCTCTGTAAATTTCGAAGGAAGTAGAGGCGCTGCCATGCTTTCTTTCTAGTGGCACTTAAAAACCTGCCGGAACCAGGACAGGTTCTCTGAAGGGATAATGCCAAGGAATTTAAAGTTGCTGACCCTCACCACCAGGAGGCAACAAAGCTATCAAAATTGGATGTGGCATCTCTTGAGCTCAGCCAGCGATAAGACCAGAAGACAGAGGAGCAGAATTAGGCCATTCAGCCCATTGAGTCTGTTCCGCTATTCAATCACGGCTAAAGAAGTTTCTCCGTATCACTGTTTTAAATGGATGCTCCTTTATCCTGAGGCTATGTCCTCTTGTCCTAGACTCTTCCACCATGGGAAACATCCTTTCCACATCTACTCTGATCTCCCAACGAGGACTGGCTCATAAACTTCCAGTTTCCTCCAATAATCATCTCCTTGGTCTTGCTGACAATTTTATTCACCATAACACGTAATACTCACCATAACACGTAATACTTACCATAACACCATAATATTCACATTTACACATACTAGTAATTTGCTGTGATGTGCTGGATGTGCAACAGAAACAATGTTCAACAATGAAAAAGAGTGAAGAATAATATACAAATGCGGTCAGAGATTAAGGGACAGGTATGGACTAAAATGTTCATAAATTCATAAATATCATCATGTATTTACAATGTGAACAGCATGATAAAAAGTGCTTATAATGCAGTACAGTAATGAGGGTAATGGACAGGGGGGAGTGGTGGGGGGCTAACTCAAATAGTTGATCAGATTAACTACTTCAGGGGAAGAAACTTTTAAGATGGGGTGAATTTTTTTGTTTTAATAGAAGGGAGCTTTTGGAAAAGGCAGTTTGCAGGGTGGATAGTGTCCGTATGAATTTTCCTCCCTGCTTCTCTGTCCTGGACATAGATAAGTCCTGCAATGAACACTTCAAGTATGTTGTTCCGAACAAGAGAGCAACATGCATGAATTACATCACAGAACTTGTCTTACAAGCACCCTTGCTAGATTCCTTCAGGATGGAAGGCTGACCTGCTATGAAACTAGCACATCACTAACAAAACTCCGATGAAGGTTAGCAACCCTTTCTGCCTGACCTACTGATTATTTCTATCATTTTCCATGTTTGTGGCAAAGGGGACTGCAAGCTCCAGTCTTTCACTCTTGTTGCTTGAAAGAAACAGTGCAACTGAAAAATATTGTTCATGCAGTTGGGCAGAGAACAGTGTCAGCCACTAAGATAGAGCACTACAGGCACGTTACAGGCCCTTCGGCCCACAATGTTGTGCTGAGCTTTTATCCTACTTTAACTCAATCAAACACCTCCCTCCTACATAGCCTTCCATTTTTCTTTCATCCATGTGCCTATCTAAGAGTTTTTTAAGTGTGTTTGCCTCTACAACTGCTCTCCGTTCCACAAACTTACCACTGTGTAAAAAGCTCTGACACCCCCTCGATACCTTCCTCCAGTCACCTGAGAAGTGTACTCTCACACTAGCCATGCGAAAATCTCTCTGGCTGTCCACTCTATCTATGCCTCTTACCATCTTGTACACCTTTGTGAAGTTGCTTCTCATCCTCCTTCGCTCCAAAAAAAAAGTCATAGTTCGCTCAACCTATCTTCATAAGACTTTATCTCCAGATGGACCATTCCACTTTAAACTAAAAGTATACACTACAGTCCTCATGGATACTGCTGTGAAAAACTGGGTCTGAATTTTCCACAGATCAAGTAATTAGATTGTCATTCACATAACAGAATCAGAATCAGGTTTATTATCACCGGCATGTGTCGTGAAATTTGTTAATCTGTTAATTTGATCCTGTCATTAGATTGTCATTCACATAACAGACATGCTGTATCTGGGTGCATTACAACTGAAGAAGAAAAATAAAATCATTCCATTCCAACATTGGCAGGTGGCTGGCTTTGGGGTTTTAACAATCTCTTGCTGTGCAAGTCCTAACACTGTACCCTGTGGAGTTGGTCTGATTGAAAGGATTGGCCCTTATATTGAGAAATAAAATGTTTGAGAAACTGGAGCAATTCCTCAATCTCCCGAATTTCAGTGAAAAGACACAGAAGCCTTGCCATCCTTTATGTTGTTGCTTTTGACCAAATGTCACAGGGCACTCTCTATCTGCAGCACCCTTTTGGTATCCTGATCTCAGAGTATAGCCAGAGATTAATTTTGAAATACATGAATCCAAATGATTGCAGGCACGATTCCAGGCTCAGGATTTCTCGCTGATTTTCTGATAGGTAAGCTTAAGAATGAATGCCCTTCTTTACATTCATTATCATTTTGGCTATGAACTGACACATAAAAGCATGGACCTCAAGAATCAGGTGTCAGGTTAAACACCATCTCTCTCTGAATTGCAATGAACTCATGAAGCAGCTTGGCTCAGTGGCAGCATCCTGAAATAGATGTTTAAATCACAACGTGTCAGTGTTTTAAGCATATCATTTTGGCTTACAATTCAGTGCAAAACTGTGGATGTGTAAAACACAGCAGCAGGCAGGTCAAGGAGCAAAACCTCATACTCCGACAGGGTAACCTTCAACCTTTGGTTCTTGATGAACCCGAACATCAATTTCTCTAACTTCTGGTAATTTCTTCCCCACCTCATCCCCACCTTTCTTTTTTCATTTCTTCATTCTGAACCCCGTCTTACTGCTTCTCTTCTCCTTACCTGTGAATCACCTCCCAGTGGTGACCCTCCTCTTTCCCTTTTTTCCAAGGTTCACTATCAGATTCCTGCTTCTTCAGCTCTTGACCATTTCCACCTATCACCTCCTAACTTCTTACTTCATCCACCCTCCTTTTTCCTGATCTAGTCTCACCCAACACCTGCCAGCCTGTATTTCTTCCCATACCCTCACCTTCTTATTTTGGCTCCTTCCCCCTTCCTTTCCAGTCCTGATGAACGGTCTTGGCCCAAAACATCAACTGTTTATCCTTCTCCATAAATTCTGCATGATATGCTGAGTTCCTCCAGCATCTTATGTACGTTGATTTTGATTTTCATTATCTGCAGAATTTCTTGTGAGGGCAGCACTGACTCTACCTTAACAAATTTAAACTGGGTAGGTGATGGAAGCATTGGTGGAGGCAATAGTTTGGGAATAGTGACCATAATTTGGTAAGTTTCTAGGAGAAGGGGATAAGGTTGGTCCTCAAGTTAAGATTTTCATTTGAGGAAAAACTGATGTCAGCAGCACAATAAGAACAAATCTGGCTGAAGTAAATTGGGAGCAGATGCCTGTGGGTAAAATAAGAGTTGAGAATGGGAGTTTTTTAAAATGGAGTTTGTAAAGAATTCAGGGTCAGCATGTTCTTATAAGGGTAAAAGGCAAAAATGGCAAAATGAAGGAACTGAATAATAAATAATATTGAAGGCTTGATCAGGAAAAAAGTAAATATATGGCATGTTTAGGAAATTGGGATCACAGGAGTCTCTTGAGTACTACAGAGCATATTGTTTTTCATTTTTGTTGAGTTACAAAGAAGCATAGGCCCTTCCAGCCCTTTGATTTGTGCTGCCCAGCAACCCCTGATTTAATCCTAGCCTGATCATGGGACAATTTGTAATGACCAATTAAGCGATCAACCAGTACGTCTTTGGACTATGGGAGGAAACCAGAGCACCTGGAGTAAATCCACATGATCCCGAGGAGAATGTACAAACTCCCTACAATGGTTGGAATTGAACCCCGGTCACTGGTACTTTAAAGCATTGTGCTAACCACTAAGCTACCGTGCTGCCCTAAGAAATATCTGTCAAGTTGGAGAGAACTTCAGAGAACAAAAAAAAGTCAGGAACTATCCATAGCAGGTAAGATTATGGAGGAGCCCAAGACCTTCACTTCCAAGAACACTTCATCTCATGTTCTCAATATTTATTGCTTATATATTTATTTATTTTCTTTTGGATTTGCATAGTGTGTTGTCCTTTGCACACTGGTTGTTTGTCTGTTCTGCTGGGTGCAGTCTTTCATTGATTCTATTGTGGATTTACTGTGTATGCCTGCAAGAAAATGAATCTCAGGTTTGTATGTTGTGACATATATGCACTTTGATAATAAATTTATTTCAAACATTCTATGTCATGAGCAATAGGGTAGTCAAGTACAGGGCGAGTCCCCTTTGGACTAAAGATTGAATCTATGTGTGGGATTTAATGCTGTGGGTGAAGTCCTAAATGAATAGTTAATTTGCATTCACCAAGGAGAAGAACATGGGCGATAGGAAGTTCAGGGAGGAGTGCAAGGATAATTTGGACAAGTTAGTTTTAAGGAGGAGATGTTAGATGTCATGGGAGATATATAAGATTGATAAATCCCCTAGTTTCTATATGAAGCAAGGGAGAAGATTGTTAGGGCCTTGATGCATCTTTGTTAGGCACAAGTAAGGTACCAGAGACAGGAGAACAGCTGATGTTTTTCCTTTATTTAAGAAGGGAAGCAAGGGCTAGTATGGAAACAGTGAGTCAAAGGACCATTTCTATGCTTCAAAACTCTATGACTCCATGAGCATTCAAAGCACTGCCTTCTTTAAGCTGATGTTGCTCTGCCTCTTCAGGAGGATGGTAAAAATCTGAAGGCAATGCTTGTAGTAGGACAGAAGAATCCTGCAAAGTCTTGGCTAACATTGAAAATCCTCAACCAACATACTACATTAAGCAGGATTTTGGAAACACTCATGAGCTCAGAAACCAAAAGTTGAGAGAGGAACCAAGATAATGTTTCAGATTGATGATTTTGTATATAAGAACTGGAAAAAATTGAAAGTGGGGAGAGCAAATAACATTTATTTTTATATATATATATAAAAAAATTAAAAAATTGGCTTCTGTATTCAGCGGTATGACTTTAATCCTCACTGATTTAACACAAACAATGTATTTCACTATATGTTTCAATGTACATCTGATAAAGAAACCTAATTTTAAAATTTTTAATAGTGACTACATTTCAAAAGGAACACATTTGCAGTAGTGTGAGGACGCAAGGTTGTGAACAAATTTATCTAGATATAAGTTCTACTTCTCAAGTTTACTTTTGCAGCTATTTGCCTGTAGTATCTAAACCTGTGCTCGGCACTTTAACAAAAGGATCTGTATTTAATTTCCTGAATATTAATTTATTCCGCATTATAGGTATCGTAGATGTACAGTATAGTCACTGATCTTATCCAACAGGACTCAGTTGGAACAGAGGGTAAGGATGGGTAATGGATGCTGCAGTGTGTACACTACCTTTATCACCACTGGCAGCACAGTGTGGGACAATTTGTTCTCTGGGTTAATATACATTCAAAATATTGCAGTGGAGCCAAGTTAGGAATCAAAGTGAAATTTCACACCTTTTATTTCAACATCTGCACTGTGGACAAAGTTAAAGACAATGAGGTCACTTTTCATTTTTCTCACTTCAGTACGATTTGAGTTGCAACCTTTCAGTAAAAAAGTTAAAGAGGCACACTGTCTGCCCATTTTAAAAGATCCCGGGCACTGTTTCAATATAAACTCAGTGACCCCTGTACCTAATAAAATGTCCACTGGTTGTACGTTCACGAACTTCTGCTGCTGTAGCCCATCCACTTCAAGGTTCAATGTGTAGTGTGTTCAGAGATGCTCTTATGCACACCACTTTGTAACATGTGGTTATGTGAGTTACTATCATCTTCCTGTTGGCTTGGTCAACTGAAAATTTCAATGGACTGAAGGGTCTGGATTTTATACATGTACAGTATATTTTGTGGCTGTACTTTTATGGGCTTGTTCTCTTGTATATGCGAGGACTGGACCTCAAGCCATGGTATTGCCTGAGAGAGGGGTGTTGGGGCCGGTGCTCTCTGGGGGCGGTGTGGTATGGCGTCCAGGCTGGAATTGGTACTGCCCCCCCCCCCCCCACCCCCAGTGCTCGCTTGGCAGAAGACAAACTCTGTTGTGGTTGACTGAAGGGTTCAATGGGCTGGGGTTCTGGACTATGTACAGTACATGTATATTTTGTGCGGTTGTATTTTTACCTATATTCTATGTGGCTTGCTGTCTTGTACGTGCATGGAAAGGGCCTCAAGTCATGGCATCGCCAGGGGAGGGTCCATTGGGGCCAATGTGCTCCACTGGGGGAGGTGTGGCGTAGTGTTCAGGCTGGAGTCCGTGCTGCCCCTCCAGCACTGATGGGAGATGGCCTCTATTGTGGTCAGCCGTGAATTGATGGCACAAGTTATTGACTCTCTTATGGCGCGATTGTGATACCATCTGTGCTTCCTATCTTGTGTGTGCTTTGTGCTGTGTATGACTGTTGGTACTGTGTTTTGCTCCTTGACTCCAGAGTAACACTATTTCATTTGGCAGTATTCATGAGTATTCAGGTTAATGACAATTAAACTTGAATTGACTTGAATTGAATCGGTCAGGCTAATCTCCTCTGACTTCTGTCATTAACAAGACATTTTAGTCCACAGAACTGCTGTTCCCAGATATTTTTTCTGGTACCATTTCCTGTGAACTCTAGTGACAGTTGTGCGTGAAAAATACCAGGAGAGCAGCAGTTTCTGAGATACTCAAACCACCCCATCTAGCACAACAACCATTCCACAGTCAAAGTCATTTAGCTAACATTTCTTCCCTATTCTGATGTTTGGTCTGAAGAACAACTGAACCTCCTGAACATGTCTACATGCTTTTATACATTGAGTTGCTGCGACATGATTGGCTGATCAGATAATTGCATTAACGAGCAGATGTACAGGTAGACCTAATAATGTGGCTACTGACTATAGTACACGGAGTCCTCCCCACTGTGAGAAGATTCTTGAATGAACCTATTGTATGATAACAATGAACTCTTGACCATTCAGTCTTTTTTGTGTCCCTGCATTGGTCAAGGTCGACTATGGATATTGCATCCTAGATATCTACATTGGTATAGTGCCTGATGAGACCAATATGAGAATAAAGTCTCTGTTGCAAAGGTCGCATCTGTAAGTGGTTTCAGCTCTGCTGGAGCTGCAGCGTTCCTTTCTATGGGCCCAGTCGTCTTCTGCCGCTTTCAGGGGTTTTCCCTTCACCTGACTTAAGGTGTTGCTTCTCCATTTGGTGTGGTTGGCTGCAAGTTCCGCTCAGGACTCAATGTTGATCTCCAGCACCTTCATGTCCTGCTTGCAGACATCCTTGTAGCGCAGTCGTGGACTGCCAGGAGTTTTCTTGCTGATCCCAGCTCACCGTAGAGGACGTGTTTTGGGATGTGGCCATCCTGCATGCAGTGAACATGACCCAGCCAGCACTGCCTGATCAGGGAGGCTGGTACGAATGAGAAGCTCAGGGTTGGGTATCTGTCTCTCCAGAAGATGCAGCTTGTATGGAAGGTGTTGAGCCTTCTGTCCTGATTAATACATGTTGCCCAGGCCTTGCTGCTGTACATCAGTGTTCTGATGAGACAGCATTGTATACCGACATCTTTGTTTTGACTGAAAGTCTGGAGTTCTCCCAGACTTGTGTGATGAAGCAGGCAAGAGTTGTTGCAGCCTTTCTGGTGCACTTGTTGATTTCTGCATCCAAGGGGAGGTTGTCACTGATGAACACATCCAGTTTGCAGTTAGTAATGTTAATGACTGGTGGCGCCTCCATGTCTTGCCCCAAGAGGTTTGTCTTCTTCTGGCTATTAGTCAGACCAAATGCCTTGCAGGCCTGGAAGAAGCATTCTGACAGGCTCTGGAGGTGCTGTGGAGGGTGGGTTGCGACTGCTGCACCATCAGCAAGCAGCATGTTTCCAGTCATAGACCTGTACACATGGATTTGGCTCTTAGGTGTGTGAGGTTAAAAAGCCTGCCATCTGATCGAGTGTGGAAGTAGATCCCCTCTCTTGCAGTGCCAAATGTGTGCCTCAGGAGGAGGGCAAAGAAGATCCCGAAGATCGATGGGATGAGAACATAGCCTTCCTGCCATTTTATTGCATGTGTTGTTCTGGAAGGATTTGATCATGCTCTGTAGGCTTGGTAGGCAGTCTACTTTAAAGAGGATCAGAAAGGTCCTGTCTCTGCTGACCAAGTCAAATGCCTTGGTGAGATCAATAAACACAGCGTAGAGGCACTTCTTTTTTTCCCTACAGTTCTCCTGGATGTTGGCGCAAAAAGAAAATAATGTCCACAGTTGACCTTCCAGCAAGGAAGCCACTCTGTGTCTCAGGGTTGACATATTCAGCCAACTCCTGTAAGTGGATCAAGAAGACTCGGGCAAAGACTTTGCCAACAACATTCAAGAGAGAGGTGCCCCTGTAGTTTTTATAGTTATTTGTCTCACCTTTGTTTTCGTAGAAAGTAATGATCTTGGTGTTGTTCATATCCTGCCGTACAGCTCCTTCCTGCCAGCACTGACAGAGGACCTCATGTAGCGGGTGCATGAAGTCATGCAATGCTTGATCAGGTCTGGGGGGATCCCATCATTGCCTGGTGCCTTCCCTGAGGCCAAGCTGTCGATGGCCTTGTTGAGCTTCTCTCGGGTCGGCTCTGCATCCAATGCTTCCATTGTTGGCGGGCACTCAATTGTATCCAGGGCTGAGTTGGTGGCAGTGTTCACTCCAGAGTAGAGGTCAGAGTAATGTTTGACCCATCTCTCCATCTGTTTGCCCTGTCTATGATTACTTCCCCATTGATGGATTTGAGGGAAGCCATCTTGCTCTGATACCAGCATACGTACCCCTGATACTGCCTGTCAGTGCTACAATCTGGATGTCTTCACTGAGCTGGATCCAGTGAAGTCGTTGGCACAGCAACTGCCAGTCTGCTGAACTTTACTACTAGCAGCCCTGAAGATCTGTAGGTTTTTCTCAGATGTCGAAAGCTTGTTCTCGAGTAAGGCAGCATGTTTGGCTTCAATGATGGGGGTCATCTCATTGGATTTGGCTTCGAACCAGTCATTTGTTTTCAGCGTCAAGGCAGCTAAGGCTGTGTTGGAGATGGTATTCTGCAGAAGTTCCCTTTTCTCTGTGACAGAGTTTCCAGGGTGCTGGTTGCTCAGTTCTTTCTTGAAGGACTTAACAAACTGCTCCAGCAGGTCTGGGTGAGACACCTTGCTGACATCAATGTGAGGGTTACCTTGTTTAGCACGATGAAATTTTTTTGACTGCAATCTGATCTTGCAACACACCAGCAAGTGGTCTGTGTTGCAATCGTCGCTATGGTTAGAACGTGTGAAAAACACTCTGCAGAGGAAGGAACACCTGATCGGGATCAAGTCCAGCTGGTGCCAGTGTCTGGAGCTAGGTAGTGTCTCTAGGAAACTTTGTGTTGAAATCTGGTCGGGAAGTATGAGTTGGTGACACGTGGATTATGATAGGTGCAGAACTCTAGCACCTATCATAAGGCTAATGAACTGATCAAGTACGACAATCCACTCTCGTTGGTCTTGCCCACTCCAAAGTGTCCTAGGCAGGAGGACCATGATTTATGATCTGCACCCACAATGGCTATGAAGTCACCCAGCAGAACAAAATGTTCCTTGCTGGGGATAATCCTGATGATGGCTGCAGTGTGCTCATAAAACTCATCCTTTGCCTCAGATATGGAGCACAGCATGGGAGCATACACACTGAAGGGAGTAACCGAACCTTACATGGTGTTGAGGTGAAGAGTAATAAGTTACACAGATGGTTCCACCATCTTCAACAATGTGTTCTTCACTGCAGCTCCAGCTCTGGATTTTCCCTTGGTGTCTACTCCCGAAGCCTTCCCCATGAATGGGTATAGACTCAACCGAGTGGAGGTTTGAGATCAGAGTTTCCTTCACCTAGGTGAACTGCCAAACATGATGATTTATTATCCCTCTCAGTCCCATTCTCCTACCTTCTCCCCGTAACCTAATCACTAATTACTAATTACCTAATTACTAATCAAGGCTAATCAACTGATCAAGTACAGCCAATGATGTGCCCCCCACAGCCTTCTGCCGCAATGACTTCCACAGATTCCTTCTGGCTAAAGAAATTCCTCCTCTTCTTTGTAATGAAGGCAAAGCAGACTACAGACCAAGTGCTGAACAAGGGGTGTACAAGATGACGAGAGGCATTGATTGTGAGGATAGTCAGAGGCTTTTTCCCAGGGCTGAAATGGTTGCCACAAGAGGACACAGGTTTAAGGTGCTGGGGAGCAGGTACAGAGGAGATGTCAGGGGTAAGTTTTTTATGCAGAGAGTGGTGAGTGCGCGGAATGGGCTGCCAGCAACGGTGGTGGAGGCGGATACGATAGGGTCTGTTAAAAGACTTTTGGATAGGTACATGGAGCTTAGAAAAATAGAGGACTTTTAGAGGGTAGGCCTAGTAATTTCTAAGGTAGGGACATGTTCGGCACAACTCTGTGGGCAGAAGGGCCTGTATTGTGCTGTAGGTTATCTATGTTTCCATGTTTCTAAGTACAGGAGTCGAGGTTTCTGTAAGGTTGTTATAGCCGGGGGTGACAAAAGGGTTAAGTTCCCACTACCAATGGCATCTCAGATAGCCTCTAAAAACCATGTTCAGTTTCTGGCTTTCACATGTGGATTAGCTACCAGTTCTACTGTTTCACCCAGTCTACAGTTACAGAGAAAGTAAAGTGCAGGTGGACAACTCAAGGCCTTTGCACCTTATTCACCTACCAGCACCACACTTTCTTTATAGCTGTAATACTCTGCACTCCTTTATTGCTTTCCTTTTGTACTACCTCACTGTAATTGTTTGGTATGATCAGTCTGGATGGCATGCAGAAAGAAGCTTGTCACTGTACTCTCGTTACATGTGACAATAATAGACTGTTCACTAATTAATTATCCCTCTTTCAGTGTCACTTCAAGCAGATTGCCTCATTGTTATTGTGTTGTTACTTTTTTGGAGTTTGCTGTGTGCGCTTTGGGTAATGCATTTCCCATTTCAAAGCAGTAATTACACTTCAAACCCACTTCTTTTACTTCATAAATACAAGACATTTCTTCCTTTCCGACCCAATGAGCCAATTACACCATGTGTTCAATTAACTTGCCAACCTTTAGGTCTTTGGAATGTAGGCGGAAAATGGAGCATGTGGATGAAACCCATTTGGTCATGGGGAGAACATACAAACTCCTCACAGACAACAGGAGTTCTGCAGATGCTGGAAATTCAAGCAACACACATCAAAGTTGCTGGTAAATGCAGCAGGTCAGGCAGCATCTCTAGGAAGAGGTACAGTCGACGTTTCAGGCCGAGACCCTTCGTCAGGACTAACTGAAGGAAGAGTGAGTAAGGGATTTGAAAGTTGGAGGGGAAGGGGGAGACCCAAAATGATAGGAGAAGACAGGAGGGGGAGGGATGGAGCCAAGAGCTGGACAGGTGATTGGTAAAAGGGATACGAGAGGATCATGGGACAGGAGGTCCGGGAAGAAAGACAAGGGGCGGGGGGAACCCAGAGGATGGGCAAGGGGTATATTCAGAGGGACAGAGGGAGAAAAAGGAGAGTGAGAGAAAGAATGTGTGTATAAAAATAAATAACAGATGGGGTACGAGGGGGAGGTGGGGCATTAGCGGAAGTTAGAGAAGTCGATGTTCATGCCATCAGGTTGAAGGCTACCCAGACGGAATATAAGGTGTTGTTCCTCCAACCTGAGTGTGGCTTCATCTTTACAGTAGAGGAGGCCGTGGATAGACATGTCAGAATGGGAATGGGATGTGGAATTAAAATGTATGGCCACTGGGAGATCCTGCTTTCTCTGGCGGACAGTGCATAGGTGTTCAGCAAAGCGGTCTCCCAGTCTGCGTCGGGTCTCGTCAATATATAAAAGGCCACATCGGACGCAGTATATCACCCCAGTCGACTCACAGGTGAAGTGTCGCCTCACCTGGAAGGACTGTTTGGGGCCCTGAATGGTAGTAAGGGAGGAAGTGTAAGGGCATGTGTAGCACTTGTTCTGCTTACAAGGATAAGTGCCAGGAGGGAGATCAGTGGGGAGGGTTGGGGGGGGACAAATGGACAAGGGAGTCGCGAAGGGAGCAATCCCTGCGGAAAGCGGGGGGGGAGGGAAAGATGTGCTTAGTGGTGGGATCCCGTTGGAGGTGGCGGAATTTACGGAGAATAATATGTTGGACCCAGAGGCTGGTGGGGTGGTAGGTGAGGACCGAGGAAGCCCTATTCCTAGTGGGGTGGTGGGAGGATGGAGTGAGAGCAGATGTACGTGAAATGGGGGAGATGCGTTTAAGAGCAGAGTTGATAGTGGAGGAAGGGAAGCCCCTTTCTTTAAAAAAGGAGGACATCTCCCTCGTCCTAGAATGAAAAGCCTCATCCTGAGAGCAGATGCGGTGGAGACGGAGGAATTGCGAGAAGGGGATGGCGTTTTTGCAAGAGATAGGGTGAGAAGACGAATAGTCCAGATAGCTGTGAGAGTCAGTAGGTTTATAGTAGACATCAGTGGATAAGCTGTCTCCAGAGACAGAGACAGAAAGATCTAGAAAGGGGAGGGAGGTGTCGGAAATGGACCAGGTAAACTTGAGGGCAGGGTGAAAGTTGGAGGCAAAGTTAATAAAGTCAACGAGCTCTGCATGCGTGCAGGAAGCAGCGCCAATGCAGTCATTGATGTAGCGAAGGAAAAGTGGGGAACAGATACCAGAATAGGCACGGAATATAGATTGTTCCACAAAGCTAACAAAAAGGCAGGCATAACTAGGACCCATACAGGTGCCCATAGCAGACTCCTCACAGACCGTAGCAGAATTGAACCCGGATTGCTGGCTCTATAATATATTTACACTAACATGCCGCCCATTTTATTTAATGTGCTATTATTATATGCACTCTGTTGTTTCACTCCTTTTTCCACCTCTGTCATTGTTACATGCCTAATTTTGGTCCTCAACCCCCAGATGTATACTGTTTTATTCAATGCAGTTACTGCCCGTCTGCTGAGCATTTTCCAACATTCTCTGTTTTTGTTTCCACGTTTCACTATCTGCACAATTTAGGTTTGGCATCCCTGGCTGCTTTGTCAGTTAGTATTGATCTTTCTCCACCAGCCAAACTGAGCAGCATAAGTCATCATATTCCTTGACACAAAAGCAATAGGCTGCCTTTTCACATTGCTTTTAACATATAAGAACACAAGAAAATAGAAGCAGGAATAGACCACCAGGTCCCTCAAGCCTGACCCTACCATTCAATATCACCATGGCTGATTTATGCTGGCTTCAACTCCTCTTCTGTGCCATTTCCTCATAATACAAGGTTCCTCAATCTTTCAGGTATTTATTCATCTTCACCTTGAATATATCTAGAATGATCTGGCCTCAGGCGCCCCTGGGGGCACAGAATATCAAATATTCAACAGCTTCTGTAAAAAGAAATTTCTACCTACGCAGACATGAGGAAATCTGCAGATGCTGGAAATTCAAGCAACACACACAAAAAATGCTGGTGAATGCAGCAGGGCAGGCAGCATCTATAGGATGAGGTACAGTTGACGTTTCGGGCCAGGACACTTCGTCAGAACTAACTGAAAGAAGAGATAGTAAGAGATTTGAAAATGGTGGGGGGGGGAGGGAGAGATCTGAAATGATAGGAGAAGACAGGAGGGGAGGGGTGGATCTAAGAGCTGGAGAAGGGAAAGGATCATGGGACGGGAAGCCTGGGGAGAAAGAGAAGGGGGAAGTGAGCCCGGAGGGTGGAGAGCAGGCAAGGAGTTATAGTGAGAGGGACAGAGGGAGAAAAAAGAGTGAGAGAGAAAAAGGGCAGAAAAAAATATATAAAATAAATAAATAAGGGATGGGGTGTGAAGGGGAGGAGGGGCATTAACGGAAGTTTGAGAAGTCAATGTTCATGCCATCAGGTTGGAGGCTACCCAGACGGAACATAAGGTGTTGTTCCTCCAACCTGAGTGTGGCTTCATCTTTACAGTAGAGGAGGCCGTGGACAGACATGTCAGAATGGGAATGGGATGTGGAATTAAAATGTGTGGCCACTGGGAGATCTTGACAGAGTGTGTGTGTTCAGCGAAATGGTCTCCCAGCCTGCGTCGGGTCTCGCCAATATATAGAAGTCCGCACTGGGAGCACCGGACGCAGAATATCACCCCTGCCGACTCACAGATGAAGTGTCGCCTCACCTGGAAGGACTGCTTGGGGCCCTGAATGGTGGTGAGGGAGGAAGTATAAGTGTAATTTCTACCTACCTCTGTTTTAAATGACATGCCCTTCATGTTTTTGCTAGCTGGGCTATGTTCCTGCTCATGAAAACATCACAACATCGGCCCTCTGAAGGCCTCTTAAGATATTATATTTGAATAATGTCACCTCTCACTCAAAGGGCCAAAGGTTCATTTATTAGCAAACAAAGTATATGTGCAGTATACTTTGAAATTCTTCTAAATTGCAAGAAATACACATGGATTCTGGTTTATTGGGATACATCAGGGCCAGTGCATTTTGGTCCCATTAAGCGGCTGCTCCAATTAGTTGGTTTCATGGAAATAGTTAGAAAGTATAAAAAATACGAACTACCATTTAACTGAGTAATAATTTATGCATTTAAATGAAATACAGAACAAATTAGAACACTACCAATACTTCTACAGACCTATAAAAGTACGTATTAGTTCCTAATAGTTATCAACAGAGGAATGCATCTGCCACACTCTTTTGATTGATTGTAAATGAACAAAATCAGCACAGACACCTAGTCTGCCTTCACGCAATGCCTTAGACGATTGAATCCTCCAAATCTTCTTCTTCATTGTAATATTCATGATGGCTGTTAATACCTTAATTCTTTGTAGTTTCTAACTTGTTGAACTAGTGAAATCATTTCATTTTCACTCCCAGCTGTTTCTGGCATCTCCAACCCTGAACATTTGAAACTTCGATGAACAAATCAGTTCTGAATTGTCTCACCATTTATTTCTTGAAAACTATCAGTGACAAAACCCACTGCTTTTGAAAAGAAGCGCATGCAACTGGTGTGGTGTCTAACTGATGCTAGTTATAACTTGTCTGGCAACTGGTTCCTGCTCTAATTAAGTGACATAGTGTCCCAAATAAACAAAGGGAACACTGGCAATTTTCTTGATTAGTTTTTGTTCTTTAAGAGTTGTCCCAAATAAACACTGCCCCTATTAAATGATGGCTCAATTAACTGGAATCCACTGTACACCCAAACTGTCTAGGTTCTCTTAATAGGACAATATTCTCATTTCTGATGACCCTCCTTTGAACTTTTTCCAATGCTGCTTTTTCAGGTAAGGGGACCACAAAATTGTGCTGTGCATCATATTGCAGGTGTGGCCTCAACAACACTATATAACTGACAAAGCCTCTCTATTCTTAAACTCTAACTGTTCACAATAAAGGCCAACATGCTTACTGCCTTCTTAACTACTTCTTAACTACTTGTTGGAGCTGTGTGCTAACTTTTAGTAATTTGAGAACTGAAACACCAGATTACTCTGAAAATCACTCACTTGCAGTCTCCTCCTATTCAGATGATAATCAGCCTTTTAATTTCTCTTACTGAAGTACATGACCTTTTCCTTTCCCACATTAAATTACATTTCACCCAGTCAGTTAATTTATCAATATCCTATTGAACATTCATAATGTTTTCATCAGAACATGCCCTTCCACCTATTTTAATATCACCATCACATTTATAAACCTTGTGTTTCATTCCCTCCCAGGTCATCAAAGTAAATTCTCATCAGTTGAGAGTTAAGAACCAATTGCTGGGGTACTCCACAACTTACATCGCTCTATCTTGAAAATGAACCACTTAATTTAAATCTCCATTTTCTACGTGCAGCGAGCTAACACATTTCATTCATTGTGCACATACTGTCAAATCTGTCAACGTGTCAAATGTGTTTTTAGAAATCTAAATACACTACATCTACAGGTTCCCCTCAATCAATAGACTCTGGCACATCCTCAAATAACACAATTGGAATATTTTAATTTATTTATTGAGACAGTGTGGAATAGGTCCTTCCAGTCATTCGAGCCACACCAACCAGCAACTCCCGATTTAACACTAGTCTAATCACAGGACAAATTACAATGACCAATTAACCAAACAACCAGTAGGTCATTGGACTGTGGGAGAAAACCAAGGCACTTGGCGGAAACCCACGCAGTCACGGGGAGAAGATACAAACTGGGAAGTGAACCCAGGTCGCTGATACTGTAAGGCAGGGGTCCCCAACCTTTTTTGCACTGCGGACTGATTTAATATTGACAATATTCTTGCGGACCGGCCGACCGGGGGTGGGGGGGGTAGGGTTGCCAACGGACAAGAGTAGCAGTCAAATGCATTGTTTACCCAAAAGACTACAATGACCATGAAGCCTTGCGCGGGCACCAATGCGCATGCGCATCGTGACCTGCTGATTCCCCCACCCCCCCCCCCCCAGCAAATCCTTTTTGGCGATTCTGTTCGTGGGGGTGGGTGTTAATCGCTACCGGAATATAGGTGATAAGTGGGTAATACACTCAATTTTGTTTCTAAAAGGGTTTATCTAACGAATTTAATATTAAACACAGAGCGCATATTTACCTCGCATGAATATAATGATAAGTCAATTATCAGGGAGCTTGAAGTAAGTGTTGAACGAACTTTCAGAAGAAGTGGCAGAAACAGGTTCGATATGATCATTTAAAGAAAAATTGGATAGGTATATGGACAGGAAAGGAATGGAAGGTTATGGGCTGAGTGCAGGTCGGCGGGACTAGGTGAGAGTAGCGTTCGGCACAGACTAGAAGGGCCGAGATGGCCTGTTTCGTGCTGTAATTGTTATACGGTTATATAGGTCACTTATAGGTCAATAGCATCATAACATTTTAAGTAACATTTGGATATTAAACACACAGCACATATTTTCCCCTTATGAATATATAAAATCATTGCAACACACCAACATCGCTGAATCAGTGGGAGCCCTGGACTTGTTTCCCTGCAACAACACCGTCCTATCGAGGGGTGATGGGAGACATCGATACTCGAAGGGGGTTCCTGATGTCCAGTCTATTCTGCAGTTTAGTTTTCATTGCATTCATTGTAGAAAACTCTGCTTCGCAGAGAAATGTTGGAAATGGAAGCAACGTTTTCAGTGCTTTCGTGGCTATCTCAGGATATTTAGCTTGACTTTGATTCAAAATGCCGACAGAGATGTTATGTCAAACATACTTTTCAGCCCGTCGTCATTTGCAAGCTCGAGGAGTTGATCTTCTTCCCGCCCTGACATGGATGACGCGTGGGTCATGACCTCACATGCGTAATGGCTGATCAGTGGCCGCGACAGGGAATGAGGAAAGGTGTAGCTGACTCATATCGCCAAATCATATCGCTTCCTCGCGGCCCAGTAGCGCATGCTCTGCGGCCCGGTGGTTGTGGACCACTGCTGTAAGGCATAGTGCTAACTATTATGCTACCATGCCACCCTTTTACAATGCATGATTTCCCTTTGAGTCACACATTTACTGTTTTCATACCTTTTGTCAATTTGCATGTGGCTCAGGAAATAATCTGGAGATTATTACATTTACGGTTCAGTTTCTCAGAAATTTTGCACTCAGCTTCTCAGTGTTTGAATTGAGTTGACTTTATTTCCTACATCTTTCACATACATGAGTAAAAATTTTTATGTTATGTCTCTGTCTACATGTGCAATGTGCAATCATAGCAATTTATAATAAATAGAACAGTCAATGTAACATAGAAATACTCTGAAATCAGGGTGAATTAATCAGTCTGATGGCCTGGTGCAAGAAACTATCCCAGAACCTGTTGGTCCTCGCTCTTATGCTGCGGTACCTTTTCCCGGATGGTAGCAGCTACAATAGATTGTGATTGAGCTGACTCGGGTCCCCAATCATCCGTCGGGCCCTTTTTATACACCTGTCTTTGCAAATGTCCTGAATCATGGGAAGTTCATATTTACAGATGCACTGGGCTGTCCACACCACTTTCTGCAGAATCCTGCGATTAAGGGAGGTACAGTTCCCTTACTAGGCAGTGATGCAGCCAGTCAAGGTGCTCTCAGTTGTGCCCCTGTAGAAAGTTCTTCAGATATGGGAGGCCATACCAAACTTCCTTAACTGTCTGAGATAAAAGAGGCACTGTTGTGCCTTTTTTACCACACAACTGGTGTGTACAGACCACGTGAGGTCCTCGGTGATGTGGATACTGAGGAACTTAAACCCCAGATCCATTGATGTTAATAGGGGTTAGCCTGTCTCCATTCCTCCTGTAGTCCACAACCAGCTCCTTTGTTTTTGTGACATTGAGGGAGAGGTTGTTTTCTTGACACCACTGTGTCAGAGAGATGACTTTTTCCCTGTAGGCCACCTCATTATTGTTTGAGATTAAGCCAATCAATGTAGTGTTATTGGCAAATTTAATTAGCAGATTCGAGCTGTGGGTATACAGGGAGTAAAGGAGGGGACTTAGTACACAGTTCTGAGGGGCTCCTGTGTTGCAAGTCAGAGGCATGGAGGTGAGGGAGCCCACTCTTAACACCTGCCGGCGATCCGACAGGAAGTCCAGGATCCAGCTGCACAAGGCAGGGTCAAGGCCGAGGTCTCTGAACTTCCTGTCGAGCCTGGATGGAATTATGGTGTTTTCCTCTGAGCAAAACCTTCTTCCAAGTCCTGTCTATTTTGTTGACGGCTATATTCAACAGGCAACAAATAGAGTAAAGCATTCCCCAGGATGTTTGTAAACAACATTTGACATGAAGCCAGTGGATTAGTTACTAAGTAACCAAAAGCTTGGTCAAAGCAGGTAGGTTTTAGACCCAGTTTCGAAGAAGAATAACGGGTGAACTTATTGAAACATATAACAACATAAGGGAGCATGACAGGATAAATGATGAGGTGTTTCTAGTCATGGAAGTGTCTTAAGCAAGAGGGAAGAGATACAAAATAAGAGATGGTCGTTTGAAGCAAAGCTGCACAGGAATATTTTCTTATTGTGAGTAGTGAATCTATGTGATTCTCTGCCACAGACATTTGTGAAAGTTAGATCAATACAGGTATTTAAAGATGAGGTAGACATTTTAGAATTGATGGCTATGTGGAACTGGAACACAAACACATGAGGACTTGAGGCCAGGTGAAGATCAATCATGGTTATTTTTAACCACAATGCAGGTTTGAAGGTGCAGAGGTTCCTGATTTATTTGTTCTTCAATGCTTTAATGGAGTGAAGGAGAAAAAAAAAGACCTCAGGAACTTGCCAACTGAAGGGAGCTAATTCAAAGGAGATTGGTGGGGCGAGTTTTTTTGCGCAGAGAATGGTGGGTGCCTGGAATGTGCTGAGCGAGGTAATGATAAAGGAACAAAGGCTTCTCAGGTGGACAAATGAAGGTGCAGAAAATGGAAGACAATGAACATTGTATGGTAAGAAGGGATTAGTTTAGTTGGGCATTTGATACTAATTTAATAAGTTTGGCATAACATTTCGAGCCAAAGGACCTGTTCTTGTGCCATAAAGTTCCATGTTCTATGTTTTAGGGCATGTCTGCTAGTGGTGCAGAGTAGAAAATAGGGAGGAATAGGAGGAGCACTGGTAACTTTAACTCTTCTCTGTGAAGAAATGGAATTCAGTTTAAAAATGTGAGTTTGGGACCGTGGCTTATGGATGTAAGTTTCTTGTGATCTCCAATTACAGAAACATGAAAAATAAATGTGTCTGAAGATTAAAAGCATGCTTAAAAAGCCTGGAGGCACATTGTACAACACAAGCATTAGGACACAACAAGTGGATTAAATTAAACCTTCTGTCACCAAATGTGACATCCCAAAAGCACTCCAGTAAAGTGTACAATACTTGGTGCAGGTAAAATTAACTCTTGACCATCTTGACTGACACATCAACTCTTTCATGTGTTCTACATCCTTTGCCAAGTGACTAAACTCGAAGTAATGAAAGTTCTTACATGCAGGTTCCTTAAATGTATATCCTGCAGCAAGAGGCAGTGAAGACAAAACAGATACCACATCCTGAAGGTGTGGTATGTCTGAGTGCATGATTACAATCCAACATTGTAATTTTTGGTTTATGTTCACACGCGTCTTTCAATACTTTCCTTTATAATCTAACACAATGACAATTCTTGTAAATTAGACTGCAGAACAATGCCAAATACCTGCTGTAATTTTTTTAACGTTGAGAGCATGAAGGTAATTGGTGTTGTACTTAGATGAATAACTTCCATTGTTAACAAGTGCTTGCAGGTTTTTACGGGAGCCAAGTTACATACCACAGCAATAAGTTATGTCTGAATTAGCTTGCAATCCACAGAGGGAGAATAGTCAGGAAACATTTAAGATTGATTCACCATCAAGACCTTTGGGGACTTCTGAAGGCTTGAAAGGCTTAAAAAGTACCAATGGGACATGTCAAAATGCCACAGCAATCATCGGTATCAACCATTCGGCAGAGAAAACTACAAGCATAATCCAATTGACTTCAATAAAAGCAGAGACAAAAATTGCAGATACTCAGCAGATCAGACAGGTTCTGTGGAGGGGGAAGCAGAACTGATGTTTCAGGTTGATAACCCTTCATGAATTGAAAGATATCACAGATACAGATATAAAGCAGGATGTAGGAAGAAATGCGGTAGAGTGAAAGATAGGAAAGGCTAAATGACTTCAAAGTTCAAAGCAAATTTATTATCAAAGTTCATATCTGTCATAATATACTACCCTGACATTCATTTTCTTATGGGTATTCAAAGTAAATACAAAGAAACACAACGGAATCAATGAAAAACTGTATGCGACGAAGATGAACAAACGGCCAATGCATAAAAGACAACAAACTGTGCAAATACAAAAATATAACAAAATAACAAGATAATAACAACAAATAAATAAACAATAAATATCAAGAACATGAGTTGTAAAGTCCTTGAAAGTGAGTCCATAGGTTGTGAAATCAGTTCAGTGTTGGGGTGAGTGAAGTTGAGTGAAGTTATCCCCTCTTCACTCAACTTCACTCACCCCAACACTGAACTGGACTAAAGATTTAATGTTGAAGTGTTTCATAATGGGATAAGACCCAAATGTAAATGGTGAGGAAAAAGTATAAATAGAAACAGCAGAACCATTAATTGAAATTCAACTGACACAATTTGTTGAAGCGCCAAAGATTTGCTTCGTATTTATGGATTCATCTAATTGTAAAGTAGAATTTGGCATTTTAGCCATGAACACTGCATGAAAATCAACCTAATACAAAATATGACTGACATAAACAATGGGAAAAATTGAAGATTTTGGAAACCCTCAACAGATCAGGCAGCATCAATGGAAAGAGAAACAGTTAATGCATCAGGGTCCAGATTGTTCTTAAAACTGGGAAAGTGAGAAAATACATTAGTTTTCAGAGGAGGGAGGGGAGGAATACGTAGGACAAATGGAATATCTTCGACAGAATGATATAATGTGCCAATTTCAAGTCATTATTCTTGCACCTCTGTGCATTGCTTATTACAAGGCTGCAGGACATTGTCCAGCTGGCTAGACTACACAAATAGAAAAGCTGAGCTAGATGATGATAAGCAAAAATAGTCAATTTTGATACTAAGAAAAAGAAACAGTGAGCTCCTAAAGTTAGATAATTTGTTATTGAGTATGGAAGGTTGTAAAATGTTGAATCACTCTCTCCTATGTCAAAAGTAAATCTGAAAGGTAACCATGACAGGGCCATCGACTAAATACATTATGTGATACACTCTAAAATATTTCACACTTAAATACAATTACGATGTTGTCACATGCAATAATTCAGGAAGAGGGAAAATTTGCGAATTCACTACATTGGTTTCTGGGCCAGGATTTATTTAAGCATAAAATATTCAACGTGGAGCTTAAAATCCCTCCCTAACACCACAATCTTCTCTAGCCCAGAACCTCCTGAGTACACAGAATGTGTTGCCAACAATTTCTTTGGCCTGGAGTTAATTACTTTGTCTCATGATCTTCCTTAGAGCTCTCCATTATGTTCATATTCCAAAACACAATAAAACTCCAATACCTTATTGAGCTCTCTGAGTACTTGGAAAGTCTGATGGTTTGGCATCTAGCACACCAGGTGATATTTGCTCTTCCTTGTCCACTTCCTGTTCCTGTTCTTCTCATCCACTCATTGTGCTCTTTCTAAGCTCACATGGCGCTGCTGGCTGCAGCCCCCTGAAATCTACCTGGTGCTGTTTTCCTTGTTCCCCTGAAACTAACCATTTCCCTGAGCTCCCTTTAAACTCATGGAGTTCTGTTGACCATGTTTATTTGATTGTTTCTATTGCTCCCTTGAAACTTTGCAGTGCCTTGTTCCTGATAGTCCTTTAAAACTTAAAATAGCATCCGATAGTCCAGAAAATCTGCTGATCCAGCAACTCTGAAGTCCTGAGCTTTAACAGAGAAAATCTGTTAATCTAGCAACACTAACATCCTGAGGATTACCAGAGAGTTACGGTAATTTTATTTGGTGTTGTTGCAAGGTGACTACTACCTATCATTGGGTTTCATATTGGACCAAAGATAGCAGCAGCATAAAAACAGAAGATCTACATTAAGAGAAGGATCTGAAATTTGAGTCACATCTCTGCAATAATATTTCATTCCCCTGAATTAATGCTCTTGCTACTATAACAGGAAAAGCTACTTCGATCTCTATGGACACAGAATGGTTAGTATCCATCCTTGTAGGTTGACACTGAAGGTCTCCTGCCAATATTTTTGCTTTTATGAAACCTTTTTCCCTTTCCCTTTCCTACTGCATTTGTCTCTGATCAAACATGCCTCTGTAATTTCCCACTGAAGACTGAAAAGGCATGGAAAGGTATAGCGGTAGTGAGAAGATCATTCCTGACCAGCAACCCAGAGTCCACAATCCCACATTGTGAATCTTAATTCAATAAAATTGCTTGCTTGCACATGAAGCTGTTCAAGGAGTTCATCTCTGAGGTTAGGCTGGCTGGTTATGGAGCAAAGAAGATTGAGCGGAGGTATGATCGAGGTAGAGAAGATCAGGATGGGTTCTGACAGGACAACCAGATGCTCTCATAAGTGAATGATTCCAGGACAGTGGACACAGACTGAAGACAGAGGATAAGACACATGAGGGAAAAATTGTTCAGGTAAGATTTACTGTTAAAGGTGGGGTTAGCAGAGTAAATTATGGCTTTCAAAGGCAAATTGGATGGGCACTCGATGGAAAATAACCAGTAACGTTTCAGGGAACGAATTGGGAATAGGACTGAATAGACTGCTCTGCAAAGTCAGTATGGTCTAGATGGGCTGAATGACCTCCTTTCCTGTCAAAGCAATTCAAGACTTTTCTGAAATGCGAATTTTTGAAGTTTAAAACCACTGTATCCCTTGATACTCTTTAGGGAGGCTGCCCCCAACATCTACCCACGCCAGCAAATCACTCCAGCTCCACACGCTGTGTGTTTGGCACTTAATTACCTTGGGGAAAGCTCAGAACAGGTAATGACAGCATTGCCTACAACAAGAATAAATGTTAAAAAGCTTCTGCACAGTATGGCAGGCAAACAGGGAATTAGCAAGCTGGGAAATGAGTTACTTCTATGTGAATTTTCCAAGTTCAGGGAATGATACTTGTTCTGCCACCTAGCCCCCTCCTCCGTACCATTCATTGACGAATGAATCAAAGTAAAAGATCAACTCTACAAATTATATTACTTTAACGCTTCCCGATTCCAAAGAGTTTTCAATGAAAACTTAATCAGCAGAAGTAAATTTATTCATTGCAATACATTGCCATTTAATATGTATTTTCCCAACATTTTTCCATCAATAAAATACGATTAAAGTCCATAAGATAAATATTAGCAGATCCTAGAAATATCCTAGACTTTGGGAGCACTCATCCTGAATCCCAAATATTTGCCAGCTGAGCAAGCATTTCATCTGCTTTCTTATACTTAATTTGAACCGATGGACTGAAGTACACACACACATATCAAACACTCCATTTATAAGTTGATGTGGCAAATAGTTTTCAATTAGTAGTTTCACACCTTCATTTTTCAATTCACCAATGACAACCTTGAACTCAAGATACTTCTGGGATGTATTAACTTGGTGTCCATAACTGACCTTTTATGTACAGCATCCACCCACTCCTACCCATAGTGCAGACTATTGTCGAGACAACAACCTTGTACTCAACATCAATAAGACCAAGGAGTTGATTGAGGACTTTAGGTAGGGGAAGTCAAGGGAAAAACACCTCATCGAGGAATCAGTAGTTTCAAGTTCCTGGGTGTCAACATCTCTGAAGATAGATCATAGGCCCAACATATTGATGCAATTACAAAGAAGGCACGACTGTGACTCTCACAAATTTCTGCAGATGTTCTACAGAGAACATTCCAACTGGTTGCATCACCATCTGGTATGGACGGACCATTACAAAGGATGGGAAAAAAACTGCAGAAAGTTGCAAACTCAGCTAGCTACATCATGGACAGTAGCCTCCCCAGCATTGAGGAGACCTTCAAAGAGCGCTGCCTCAGAAAGGCGGCATTCGTCATTAAGGACCTCCATCACCCAGGATGTGCCCTCTTCTCATTGCTACCATCAAAGAGAGACAGAAGCCTGAAGACACACACTCAACATTTTAGAAACTGCTTCTTCCCTACCTCCATCAGATTTCTGAATGGACAGAACATTACCTCATTGTTATTTTTCTCTCTTGTTTGCTCTCTTTTTGCATTACTTATTTAAATAAATATGCATATATCAGAATCAGAATCCTTTATTATCACCAAGTATGTGGACACATACAGGGAATTTGATGCCGGTTTCCCTGAGCTCTTGCTGTACAGAATCAAAAAGCAAACAAAACAATAGTGCAAATAATTGTGAACTATATACAATGAGGTATACCTGTGTATGTACAGATGGACTTGGTTTATAAGTGTTCATAAGACCAATGGCATACAGAAAGAAACTGTTCTTGTACCTATTTGTCCTGGCATACAGTGATCTAAAGCACCTACCAGAAGGAAGGAGTTGGAACAGGTGATGTCCAGGGTGTGATGGGTCTACAATGATGATGCTTGCTTGCTTCCTGACTCTAGATGCACATAAATCCTGGATCGAGGTCAGCTTCACACCAATAATCCTTTCCGCAGCCCTGACGGTTCTTTGGAGTCTATTCTTGTCTTGTTTGGTAGCTGATCCAAACCAGACAGTGATGGACAAACAGAGAACAGACTGAATTATTCCTGAATAGAATTGAATCAGCAGCTCCTGAGGCAGGTTGTACTTCCTCAGTTGATGTAGGAAATACAACCTCTGCTGAGCCTTTTTGATAAGAGTGTCCGCATTGTGTGTCCACTTCAGGTCCTGGGAGATTGTGACACCCAGAAACCTGAAGGTCTCCACAGCAGGCACAATACTGTTGAGTATAGTGAGTGGGGGGAGTATTGGGGGGCTCCTCCTGAAGTTCACTGTCATCTCCACAGTCTTGAGCGTATTTAGCTCCAGATTGTTCTGACCACACCAGAGGGCCAGCCGTTCCACCACCCAATCTGTATTCACACTCATCACCGTCTCGAATAAGGCCAATGACTGTTGTGTCGTCTGCAAACTTCAGGAGTTTAACAGATGGATCCTGTGAGGTGCAGTCATTAGTGTAAAGGGAGATGAGCAGTGGGGACAGCACACATCCCTGGGGGGCACCGGTACTGATTGTCCGGGTGCTAGAAATGATGCTCCCCAGCCTCACTTGCTGCACCCTGTCAGTCAGGAAGCTTGTGATCCACTGACAGATGGCAGGGGAGACAGTGAGCTGGGTGAGTTTGGAGTGGAGGAATTCTGGGACGATGGTGTTGAACGCTGAGCTGAAGTCAACAAACAGGGCCCTCGCAGAAGTTCCTGGGTTGTCGAGGTGTTGTAGTATGTAATGCAGTCCCATGTTGACTGCATCATCCACTGACCCATTTGCCCGATAAGCAAACTGCAGGGGGTCCAGCAGGGGGCCTGTAATGTCCTTCAGGTGAGCCAACAATAGTCTCTCAAAGGACTTCATGACCACAGATGTCAAGGCAACAGGTCTGTAGTCATTTAGTCTATATAGTGAAGTATATACACACTTCATATTTCTAATTGTAAGTTGTAGTTATTATTATGTATTGCAGTGTACTGATGTTGCTAAACAACATATTTCACGACATATGCCAGTGATATTAAACCTGATTCTCAATCTGTTTTCCTCAACTCCCTCTTAAGAAACCTGCTCTTCCAGCCTTCCACATCAGGATTACTTTTTGTGTTAAAAGAAATATTTCTTCTACTCAATAATGTTATCCAACAATAAAACCCATTATATGATGCAGAAGTTAACAGATCATTAGATATTAAGGAAAGTGAGGTTACTGATGCTGAAAGAAAAGATGAACCCATTTTGAATGAAATGCAAGCCAGGCACGAGAGGTTAAATGGCTTATTCCTACTGACTGAGTTATTCAAATTCAATAGCTCATATTTGTTTGAAAATATATTTTCCCTAAAACCTGTTGGTTATGTATATTGAAATCCATAGATGTTGGAAAATCAAGGGATATTAAGGCAAGGGTGTGTAGAATCAGGTGAGAATGGGAATGAGGCCAACAGTTGACCAGGATTCTGTTGAATGGAGTGACAGGCTGCTGGTACTTCAGAATACTCTCTTTCATGTTCTGATCATCAAAACCATTGTGAAGCTGAATTTTCAAAGACAAATAGACAGTAGGCAAACTTTCTCGAAAGAGAATAGTTTTGAAGCAAATTCTATTAAATTCCATGGAGACCATGTTACATCACTAAGCATAATTCCACCACATGTCCACAGATCTGTTAAAGTATGAAGTGGATTAGAGGCTTTTTATATTTTTTTCTTCTTCCGACCCTGAATTGAAATTGACAACCTCTCAGCTCCATTTCATTCCTCCACCAAATCCTGTCTTCCTCGTGAATGGATGAATGGTCCCCCATTGTTCTCTTCAACTCATGCTCTGCAGAGTTGGCAATGCTTTCTTGCACCCTGAATATGCTGGGATTTTTTCCGCTACTCTCTGACACTCTTCCCTCTCACATTTCAAGCCGGTAATCTTCAATTCAAGGATCTTTCCCCATTCTGTCAAGGTCAGGCTAATGTGCTCCTCCCCTCCTGCAGTAATCCAACTCCTATACAGTACAGATATGACAGACCCCAGATGCTGGAACTTGGAGCACACACAAAATGCTGGAGAATGTCATAATTGCTTCAGCTACATGACCCTCTGAGTTCCTCCAGTGTTTTGTGTGTTACTCCTTGACTGTGTAACTTGGATTCCTCCACCTTGCTTCTATTGTTTGCACGATGCGTTTCTTTTCTCTCTCATTTTCTGTGTAGTGTTTTTTTTTAAATTGGGTTATTTGAGTTTCTTGCTTTGTGGCTGCCTATAAGCAGACACATTTCAAGGTGTATAATTTATACATTCTTCGATAATAAATGTGCTTTGAATCTTTTTGACCCTGTTGAGTAATTGAGAGGCTTTTCAATCACAGAATGCAGGAGGGTGTGATGGGCTGGGGCTGCTGTGAGTAAGTGAAGAACTGGATTTGGGAGCAGGACTCAAGGGAAGGGGAGGAGATCTTGAACTTGGAGTTTGTGCGAATCATTTCTGCCATCAAAACACAAATCAGTAATATTGAAGGCAATAAGGGATTGCATCCTTGGAATCTCAATGCAGTAAAATCCTGCAATTCCTACCTCAAGTGAATATTGAAGCTGCTTTGAAAAAGGACCATAACTAGATGAATTTAGAATTTGGAGAGAAAGGAAGTTTAGATTTTGATTGAGATTCCCTCTGAACTGGCTGGGCGTTTTTGCTAGCCTGCCTCATCCAATGCAGCTTTGAGGAAAATTGTGATGTAAACAATGCTAACAAGCCTCTCAAACATCATTTACTTCCAGTAGTTAAAATAACAAAATCTGTTAAAGGATCTAAACACAACAGAAAGCTCTTATATCAGCAACATCTCTGCCCTTTACAAAAACAGAACAAAAAATGTCAGATGGCAAATATCTTCCAACTGAGTCCTCAAACTACTGCAGGCTTTTAAAAAAGAACTTTTAACAACTGGTCTCTTCGAAGCAGGCAAGTGTTTAGAAATTCCCTCATCTCAAGCTGAATCAATTGAAATATGTTGTTGCTCATCCCCCACCCTCAGCTTCCCAGACTGAGTGCAGTGCTTCAGTTTCCAGGATTCAGCCAAAACTTGCTTAAAGGCAGTTCCTGTGACATCAACAAGAAAGAAGTCCGATCAAAGCAACTTAGCAACCACACCTGCATCTGACATGTACAGTCGGCACTTTTGTTTTATTCTATGCAATTGATAAGGCATAACACAAAGATTTTTACTCCCTCTCATTGTGGAATGGATGTGAGATTTAAACAAATAAAATTCAAGTTCAGGATAAAGATGCACAACAGTTTGTTTTGCTCTTAGAAGGCTGAGTCAGACAACTCTGTGTGGAGTAGCTGAGAATATTGTTGAAATGCCTTCTTTACACTGGTGCATTGAGTTGTTATACTGAGATTGAAAGGACATAACAGTTCTATGCTACTAAGGTACAATCCATGCTCTGTTCTGCGTGGTCACAGCCACACATTGGAGAGTTTTTTAAACTCCCAATTATACATCAGTTGCTTTGGTCTCCTATTGGTGAGGGGGGCCATGATCCTCACATACCTGACATTGTGGCAGGGAGTTTGGAAGCCTAATGGCCTGGGTGAAGAAACTGTTTCCCATCCGGACCGTTCTTGTTTTTATGCATCGTAGTCTTCTGCCTGATGGCAGAAAGTCAAAGAGGATGCTGGATGGATGGGTGGAATCCTTAATAGTACTAGGGGCCCTGCATATGCAGCACACCTGATAAATGTCCCTGATGGATGGTAGGGAGACCCCTGTGATCTTCCCAGCTGTTCTCACAGTCCTTTGTAGGGACTTCAGGTCCGATGCTCGACTGCTCCCATTCCAGATAGAGATGCAACTTGTCAGGATTCTCTCTGTGGTGCTCATGTAAAACACAAAAACACAGTTAATTTGGTGGGGAGGGGGGTTTGTGGGAAGCCTTCCTTGCCTCAATCTTCTTAGCAAATGAAAGTGCTGCTGTGCCTTCATGTTCATGGAGGTGATATTAAGGGACCAGGTGAGATCAAACGTGATGCGAACTCCCAGAAACTTGGTGCACTTAACTCTCTCTGTGGAGTTGTCATGTATTCACAGAGGGGGATAGTTCGCCTGCATCTTTCTGAAGTCCACAATGATTTCCCCTATCTTCTTCACATTCAGGCTTAGTTTGTTCTTCTTACACCAATCCACCAACTGCTCCACTTCCTCTCCAGACTCTGTCTCGTCATCGTTCTCGATAAGATAACCAGACAGTCCACCACGGCAAGAGATTGCCAGCTAGATAGCGTAAACACTTCAAAAACATTCTCAAAGCTCACTGACTCAAAGGAACCCCTGGCCCGTTACGAAAGATAAAGATAATGATTAGTCATTTATACATTGAAATAAACATACACTGAAATATCAGTTAATGTTTCTTGCCGAGACTCTTCAGCAGGACTTCAACAGTCCTGCTGAAGGGTCTTGGCCCAAAACGTTGACCGTTTACTCTTTTCCTTAGATGGTGCCTGGCCTGCTGAGTTCCTGCAGCATTTTGAGTGTGTTGCTTTGGGTTTCCAGCTTTTGCAGTTTTTCTCTTGTTTATGCAGTGAAATGTGCTGCTTGCATCAAATTGAATCAGTGGGCATTGTGCTGGAAACCCCATAAGTTGTCACCATGTGTCTGCTGCCAATATAGCATATCCACAACTCATCAATCCCAACTGTACATCTTTAGAATGTGGTTGGAAACTGGAGCACCCAGCGGGAATCCACAGGATTACAGGGAGAATGTACAAACTACTTACAGGCAGCAGTGGGAATTGAACCCAGATTGTTGGTAACTGGCTAGCACTATAAAGCAATGTACTAGGCTTTATGCTACTGTGCTGCCTCCAAATGATGGATTCACAATGGTACTGAATACCTTAAGCATCTTCATCAAGAGCATAGAGTTCAGTGAAATGACAGAAGGATGGTTCCATCAAGGATGATGGTCCCATTCATACTGAATCAGAAACAATCAGGTTTAATATCACCAGCATATGTCAGTGAAATTTGTCGACAATGCAATACATGATAATAGAGAGGAAAAAACTGTGAATTACCAGAAGTATATAAATAATTGTTAAAATAAGTGCAAAAACTAGGAATTAAAGAAGTAGTGAGGTAGTGGACATGGGTTCAATGTCCATTCAGAAATGGATGGCAGAAGAAAAGAAGCTGCTCCTGAATCATTGTCTATCCACCTCCCCTATCGTTACCTCCTGTTCCGGCTCTGTAGACTGATTTCACGACATTCTTTAAAATTTAACTTAGTGGGCTGCAAATGTTTGGAATTCTCAACCTCAGAGATATGATGAAAGCTTGGCCAAGGAGGACATTCCAAACCAAAATCAATAGATTGAAAATTGGGGGCCAAGGTCAGCTATGATCTCACTGAATGGTGATACATGCTCAGGGGAGAGGGTGGCCAGCTCCTGCTACTGAGTTTGTTTTGATCTCATGTGTGATTCTATGATCATTTAGCACCATTCAAACATATTAGCTAAGGATTAACCATTCCATAAGGATGTAATAGGTTGAAAGTGGAACCACCGTCTCTCTGTTTATGCAGTTTTTGCCTATAGGTCACACGCATCACTTTAAGCATTAAGTGGTTATTGCAATTCAGTTGGAAGTAAATGAGTGTATAATTATCATGCCCACTGTCAGTATTAGAATAGTTTATCCAGTGACAAGAGTCGGAATTGCTCCGTGGCAGCTGGGGAATTTAAATTCAAGTAATTAAATGAATCTGCAATAAAAATCTAAGACCAGTAATGATGTACATGAAACTATGGGATTTTTATTAAAACACATCTGCTGTTTTTTAGGGGAGAAAATTTTACATCTCCACCCAGTCTGGATGACATATGATTTCAATCCACCAAAGTGACTGAAATTGGATTTGGCTTTTGGGTGGATGCAACAAATATTGGCTCTGCTAGAAGTCTTTTTTTGTTGACAAATGTTTTTCAAAAAGCCTCCTGATTTTATCCTCATTTTTCCCCCAAAGACAGTGGATTACAACTCCTTACAAGTAATTAGTATTTAAAATACATCATTATGTAGTCAGCTTGCAGAATTGGTTTACCTGAAACTATCAAATCTTCATTTTGCATGGCTTTTGAATCTTATCATCACATTTGACATGTGACATCTCATTACCAACTCATTGCAAGACAAAGGGATGTAGTTTCTTTATTTGCACAGTGTCAGGAAGTTGCAGTGGTACAGTTGATTAAGTGCCTTCCTCTTGATACACAGGACATACGAGCAGAATTAGGCTATTGGCCCTTCGTGTCTGCTCCGCCATTTGTTCATGGCTGATTTATTTTCCCTCCCAACCCTGTCCTCTTCTCTTTCACCCTATAGCAAATGATGTCCTTACCAATTACGAAACTATCAACTTGTACTTTAAGAATACCCAATGATTTGGCTCCCACAGTCATCTGTGGCAATAAATTCCACAGATTCACCACCCTCTGGCTAAAGAAATTCCTCCTCACCTCTGTTTTAAAAGGATGCCCCCGGGCCTAGATTCTCCCACGATTGGAAACACCTTTCCTCACTCACTCTACCTCGGCCTTTTAATATTTGGTAGGTTTCAATGTGACCCCCACCCCACCCCCCACTGAGCCATCAAGCGCTCCTCAAACATTAACCCTTTTGTTTCTGGGATCATTAGTGTGGATGACCTCTGGGCCCTCTCAAATGCCAGCACACCCTTTCTTAAATACGGGGCCAAAACTGCTTGCAATTCTCCACATGTGTTCTTACTAATGGCTTGTAAAACCACAGCACTAAGTCCTTGGCAAATGACAGCTAACATTACATTTGCCCTCCCTACTACTGAATCACCTCAAGTTATCCTTTAGTGAATCCTACACTAGGATTCCCAAGTCCCTTTGTACCTCCAAAATCACTGAATTCACTCCCTGTTTAAAGAGTAGGCTACACCTTTATTCTTTCTACTCAAAGTGCATAAGCAAACTGTTCCCTACTTTGTATTCTGCCACTTATTTGCCCTTTCTCCTAATCTGTACGTCCTTTTGCAGACTCACTACTTCCTCAACACAACCTACCCTCTACCTATCTTACATCCTCCACAAACTTAGCTTCAAAGCAAACAATTCCATTATTCAGATCAATAGCATATAATGTGAAAATTAGTTGTCCCAACATCGACCCCCGTAGAACACCACTAGTCACCAGCAGTCAACCAGAAAAAGCCCCCTTTATTTTCACTCTCTGCCTTCTGGCTGTTAGCCTATCTTCTGTCCATGTTGGTATCTTTTTGTGTCATACCATAAGCTCTTACTTGTTTAGCAGCCTCATGTGTGGCACCTTGTCAAAGGCCTTCTAAAAATCTAAGGAAGCAATATCCATTGAATCTCCTTTGTCTATCTTGCCTGTCACTTCCTCAAAGAATTCCAACAGATTTGTCAGGTAAAATTTCCCCTGAAGGAACTACTGTAGCTTTTGTGTAATTAGCACTTCTTCCCACCAGCTGACAAATAACCCTAGACTCTAGGCACAGTGAGGCAGCAAACATGCGAAAGCTGGTGAAATGATAAAGGAATGTGAGCTAATGCAGAACCATTCACAGTCAGAATCAGGTTTAATATCACTGGCATATGTCGTGAAATTTGTTAACTTTGAGGCATCAAAACAATGCAATACAAAATAGGAAAGGAAAGGTACATCGCATCTGGAGTTTCTCTGGTTAGTGGATGATTTCCCTCCACGCCTCTCTGATGTAGTGGGGAATCGCGTACGAGGCAAGTTACAGCAGTGGTTTGCCATTGCCTTCTGCCAGGTAAGTTTCCAAAGAGATCACCAGCTCGTAACCCAGCACGGATGGAAAGCGTGCAGGAGAGCCAGCTGGATTCGAACTCGGGACCTTTCGTGTCGAAGTCCGGCACTGATGCCACTAAACCACCAGCCAGGTCGCAATACAAAATAAGTAGTGTAAAAACAGAAACAAATTTTAAAAGTTGTGAGGCAATATTCATGGATTCAATATCCTTTTAAGATGCTGCTACTGAAGACATGCGACAGTTTACTGGTCACTTGAAAGCAAAAGAATTCAATTAGAACCATTATTAATAACACTTTTTTTGAATTAAATTGTGGTAAACTATCACCGCAGCGATGAAAAAGCCAGCCAAGACCAAGCGAATTCGCAGAATGTGTCTTACTGGTGCATTGTAAAATCGACGCACTTGGAGTTGGAACAGTGCTGGTTGAAGTGAGCAATTTTGAGGGGAGAAGACAGGACAGAAGAGATCCGATGCTTGTCCAGCTGGCCCGGGTACAAGTGTTGATCACTCTAAACACCGACCCAAATCGGAGAGGTCAGGGACGGCTTCTTCGGCAGCGAAATCCAGGTCCAGAGTGAATCAATGGGCTGTATGTTCAAGGCCTGAAATGACTCGCTGTGGCGAGGCCTGGATCCTAATGCGAGGTACGCCCTGACGTTCGGACAATCTAAATGCTGGCCCATATAGACTGGTAAGGCAGGGTGACTGGAGTCCGATGAGGCTGGATTGTTCTGGATGCCGACCCGACTTGGAGAGGTCGAGAACGGCTCCTCTGGCAGCAAAATCTAGGCCTGGAGCCATTCACCAGCGGCAAGGCCCATGTCCTAGTGCAAGATTCGGACAATTTATATACCTGCCCAGATAGTCCGGGGCTTCTCTCTTGGCGATGCTAAGGTTGCTGGGCTTTGTGTCTGTGAACTTTGCAGTGATTTGCCTTGCTAATATGATGAAATCAGGTCGGCTGGTGGCGCAGTGAGATCAGCACCGGGCTCGAGAACGGAGGTTCCCAAGTTCAATCCAGTGACAGACCGCTCCCGAGCGCGCTCTCCATCCGTGCTGGGTTGATGTCGAGCTTGCAATTCAACCTCGTTAAAAAAAACACCGCCACCTCCTGTTTAAATTCCCACGCGGAATATCGTGAAGGATCAAATACAAATCCCAAAACTGAATACTGAGACTTTGGGGCTACTCCAGGCTGCTCCGGAAATTTGGATCTAAGGATTCAGTTTGGCTCGGAATGCTGTTGTTGTTGCTCACTTCTATTTTTTGCATAATTTGTTTTGTGCTTTTTTCCCTCTTTTTCTGTGGGCACCGGGGCAGTTGGTCTTATTTTTTAAAATTGGGTTCTTTTGGGTTCCTTGCTTTGCGACTGCCTGTAAACAAACAAATCTCAAGGTTGTATAATTTATACATTCTTTGATAACAAATGCACTTTGAAACTTTGAAATAGGATGGCAGAGGGGAAGAAGCTGTTCCTGAATCACTGAATATGTGCCTTCAGGCTTCTGTACCTCCTTCCTGGAGGTAACAATGAGAACAGCGCAAGAGAATTTAGCATAGATTTAAAGATGTGAAGCACTCCATAGATTACATCCTGCCAAATCGTCCCAAAAATGACCGCAGAGGGCAAAAACTTAAATAATGATTTCCACTTTATAAATTGTCTAAAAACAAAAACAGAGAAAAGTGCCACTTGTACTTCTTGCAAGCATTCAACATCTTTCTTATGCGACACATACAAAATGCAGTCCTGATGAAAGTAGTCGGCCTGAAACGTCAACCGTTTACTCTTTTCCATAGATGCTGCCTGGCCTGCTGAGTTCCTCCAGCATTTTATGTGTGTTGCTTTGGATTTCCAGCATCTGCAGATTTTCTCATGTCTTTCTTGTGATGTGTTTCCATAAAAATAGCCACACTATGGGTTTGTGAGTTTGTTATGTGACCCTTGCAGCGGGTAGTCAATGCTACAAGTAACAATTGCTGGTGAACGCAGCAGGCCAGGCAGCATCTATAGGAAGAGGTACAGTCGACGTTTTGGGCCGAGACCCTTCGTCAGGACTAACTGAAAGAAGAGGTAGTAAGAAATTTGAAATCTCCCCCTCCCCCTCCCCCTCCCACTTTCAAATCTCTTACTGTCTCTTCTTTCAGTTAGTACTGACGAAGGGTCTCGGCCCGAAACGTCGACTGGACCTCTTCCTATAGATGCTGCCTGGTCTGCTGCGTTCACCAGCAATTTTTATGTGTGTTGTTTGAAATTCCAGCATCTGCAGATTTCCTCGTGTTTGCGATGTTACAAGTGTCACTCTCCACTCTCCAAACCATATCTCTTTCATGGAGCAGTGATGCACTCCTCTCTCTTGTCACGCTACAATTAGTCATAAGTACATCAGACAAAAGAGACCTGTAACCCGTGTTTTTTTTTGGTGTGTTTCTAGTTTGAAGTCCATCTTTTCCATTTCAGTTTCTTCCAATAGTACAAACAGTAACATGGTAGTGTAGTGGTTAGCACAACATTTTACAGCACCAATGACCCAGGTTCAACTCCCGTTGCTGTCTGTAAGGACTTTGTGCATCTCACCGTGGCCCCGTGGGTTTTCTCCGGGTGCTCCGGTTTCCTCACACATTCCAAAGATGTATGGATTAGGGTTAGTAAGCCGTGGGCATACTATTTTGGCACTAGAAGCATGGCAACATTTTCAGGCTGCCCCCAGCATATCCTCAGACTATATTAGTTGTTCACACAAGCAACGTATTTCACTGCATGGTTTGTTGTTTCAATGCAATAAAGCTAATCTTTAAATCTTTATCTTTAAGAGATTTCATTTCTACTCTTCCTTCTTCCAAAAAAATGAATCTGCAGATAGAAAGGAATAGCAGACGGTGTGAAATGAATAACTTCATTTCTGAGCTTCAGTCCTCTTTCAACCACTAAAAAGAAATTGCTGCGGCTTTTGCAGCTTTTGAATCAACTAGGTTTAAAAGGATTACTTTCCTCATTACTACAATAAAAAATCATGTCAGTTACTTAGGGAAGGAGCAGTGATCTCCAGTCAGATGGAGAAAGCTGCATTTTATCTGTACTTCAGCACATCATCATTATAAACAAATTGGATCATAGCCATTGTTGATGGAATTATCCAATGCTTAGGTGGATAGAAACAGCTTTACACCAGCTAGAAAGCACATCTTCTAAATGTTTTCTGTGGTGTCAAAGCCTACATATCTGTGATGCTGCTGCAAGTAAATTTTTCATTCTACTCATACCTCAGCATACTTGTGCACATGGTAATAGATTCAACTTGTAGCCTTTCAGATGCACAAACAAAGCAGACTGCAAACAGATAGACAAGATGAAACCATCCGTCACTGGTCACCACTGAGACTGAATCTCAACCCAATTATCATCGTCTCTGCAATACAATACAGTCGACTGGGAAATTTTACTTCCTCATGGAAGAAGTCCATTCAAACCCTCCTTAAAACCGCAGCAACATACAAAGTGCTGTAGGAATTCAGCGGTTTTAGGCAGGATCTGTGGAGGAGAGCAAGCGGTCGATGATTTGGGATAAGGCCTGTCATCACAGTTTTGACTGAACCTTTCTCATATGTTCTGGCACCTGATAATGTGTCCGAGGTCATTTGATTAAACTCTTCAGGATAGTTCACTATACGAAATGACGTATATAATCTCAAGTGTTTGCTTTATATATTAATTGTTTGGAGTGCACACATAATAGGAGTAACAATCTGTGGGAGAAATGCAGCTGGTTCAAGTAGTACGGGGCAGGGGGTGTGGAATTGTCAACATTTCATGTTGAAACCATGCATCAGGATCAGACAGTAGCCATTCAGATCATCATGTCCATGCAGGACAATCTCATCCCCATACTTAATTCCACCTTGATTCTTCTATCGTCCACCACCACGAGAAGCGACTTACTGCAACCATCATTTTCTTCGTCTCTTGATCTCTCAGACTTCCTCACTGCAACCCTTGCATCTTACTTCGCTATCTGTATGTTCGTTCTCTGTAACTACTACACTATTGGAGCCACAAGGTAGCATAGTGGTTAGCACAAGGCTTTACAGTACAGGTGACCTGCATTCAATTCCCACCACTGCCTGCAAGGAGTTTGTACATTCTCCCTGGGACTGCCCTGGGTTTCTTACGGGTGCTCCGGTTTCCTTCCATGACCCCAAAGATGTGCCGGTTGGTAGGTTATAATTGGTAAATTGTCCCATGATGAGGCTGGGATTAAATTGGGGGATTGCAGGGCAGTGTGGTTTGAAAGGCCTATTCCACAATGTATCTCAAAAAACAAAAAAAAAATTGCATTAAAATATTGTGGAATATTGGCAGCTCGGTTTGGCTATTTGGAAGTTTGGTCGATCACCGAGCTTAGCAAAAATGTCTGCAAACATTTTGGCAAGCTCGGTGATTAACCTAACTTCCAAACATTCTGCATTCTTTGCTATTTTTCTGTTTGTACCAACTCAATGTATTTCTGCTTGAAGATGATCTGCAAGGATGCCATGTAGTACAAAGACATAGAACATAGAACATTATCATCTACAGCACACTATAGGCCCTTCAGCCCACAATGTTGCGCCAACCATACAACCTGTAGAAACTGCCTACAATTTCCCTACCACATAGCCCTCTATTTTTCTAAGCCCCATGTACCTATCTAAGCGTCTCTTATGTGACGAGAATACACATAGATTAAGATGTTAGCTGTCCTGTGCTGGCACCAGTGGGATCAGCAGTTGGTCTGCCACCTGTCTTCAGGAGAAAGAGAGATAAGGAAAACAATGGAGCAGCATTTGGAGATGTTAATGAAGGGATGGAAGAGTTTAACGGAAGGAGAGCTGTCAAGATCGGCTCCCCTTTGAACCCTGAACTGTTTGAAGTGATGGACAGGCGATACCCCAGCAGGGGGATAAAAAGGAACAGGTTCGCTAAGGCAACACACACACGACATCACGAGGTAACGAGACCCTGGAAGCGGTGCGCCTCCCATAAGTCGGTGGGAAGTTTTGGAGGGCTGTTCGCGGGACCAAGCCATAGACGCACAGGGTGGAAAGGCACGATCGGCGGGAACCTGGTGTGTGTGTCCGCCCTTGCCTGGGTGCCAGGTTCACCGCAGAGAAACGATCGTATCTGGAAACGGAGGGGTCACGGTCGGTGACCTCAGAAGACATCACGAAGGGCTCGCCCGAAAGCTGACTGCGAAGAATATCGAAGGTCTGTGTGGAAACCGTTTGAATATTCATTCGTTTTGCTCTCTCTCTCCTCCTCCCCCCACTGTCCATCTCCCACGGCAGTGATTACTGCGAACTGAACTGAATTCAATTGAACTGAACTTTGCGTCACTTTGAAACTGGTCATTTACCCCTAGACGACGATAGAGATTGATTGATCCTGTTATCCTAATTCTGTGTACATGTGTGTTTATCATTGCTGAACTGTTGCATTTATTATCCTTTTGATTAGAGTACTGTGTTGCTTGTTTCTTTAATAAAACTTTCTTAGTTCTAGTAATCCAGACTCCAACTGAGTGATCCATTTCTGCTGGTTTGGCAACCCAGTTATGGGGTACGTAACGTAAGTGGGGTTCTTGTCCGCGATTTTGAACACTAAATTTGGGACGGAGTAAATTGATTGGGTTAAAATTCCCAAAAGAAAGAAAAGACAAACAGCAGAAATGGAGGTTGAGGAATTTATAAAGGTGCCGACCTTGGAGGCATTAGAGGATGCCAGGAAAGCGGAACTGGCAGCTGTGGCCAAACAGTTGAATCTTGCTAAGGGGAAGTCGACAATGAGGAGAGAGGAGATACATAGAGCTATCGTAGAACACTATGTATCTAAAGGTGTGTTTCCCCAAGGGGAGCTGGAGGTGGTGTCTATTGAAAAACCTGCTGGAGACGCGGTACAGGTGCAGCTTGAAAAACTGAGACTCGAGCACGAGTTCCGGGTACGGCAGCTAGAACACGAAGAGAAAGAGAGGCAATGGGAGCGAGAAGAGAAAGAGAGAGAGTTAGAAAGGCAGGAGAAAGAGTTAGAGAGGCAGGAGAGAGAGAGAGAGAGACAGTTGGAGTGAGAAGAGAGGCAGTTGGAGAAACAGAGGGAAAGGGAATTTGAGCTGGAGAAGTTAAAGATAAGGGCAGAGCAGGGGCCCATGCCGAACCAAGGTGGAGGGTTCCGGGCGACCCAGGAGGTTAGGCTGGTTCCCCCATTTGACGATACCGATGTGGATCGGTACTTTCTCCATTTCGAAAAAGTTGCTACAAGTACGGACTGGCCGAGGGATAAGTGGGCTGTTTTGCTTCAGAGTGTACTGAAAGGGAAAGCCCAACAAGCTTACTCAGCTTTGTCCGCGGAAGATGCCCAGAGGTATGAGGTGGTGAAAGAAGCCATCCTCAGGATTTATGAGTTGGTCCTGGAGGCATACCGGCAGAGGTTCCGGAATGCGAGGAAGCAGTGGGACCGCACGTATTTAGAGTTTGCCCGTGAGATGCAGACATATTGTGAGCGTTGGTGCGCCTCGAAGGGGGTAGAGGGGGATTATGACAGACTGCTACAGCTGATCCTGGTCAAGCAGTTTAAAGGTTGTGTCCCTGAGGGTATGAGACCCTACCTAGATGAGAAAGAGGCAGCCACGTTAGCCGCAACTGCTAAGTTAGCGGATGAGTATGCGTTGACGCATAAAATGAAGTTTGCCCCGAGTAAAGGCTACCAGAAGGGTAGTCAGGACTGCGGGGAGAGTCCGCTGGAAAAGTCAGAAAGTAAGCCGGGGACTAGTGAGAAGGATAAGGTAGACCGGGAGCAGTCTGGTAGGAAGTCTCCTGGGGTCGTCTGTTATAATTGTGGGAAAGTTGGACACTTTGCGTCCAGGTGCTTTGCCCCAAAGAAGGAGACGGGAAAAGGAAAAACGGCGATTTTGACTGGCTGTATCGAGCTGGTAAACGAACCACTAGGAGAGGACAGGTCTACCAAAGTTCAGGAAGGGTGCGAGAGGTTTATCTCAGCCGGATTGGTGTCAGTGAAGGAGGGGTTAAAACCAGTTCCAGTGCGGATCTGGAGAGACACGGGAGCGTGTCAGTCATTGTTATTGAAGAGTGTATTAGAGGTTAGCTCAGAGGCCCAGACTGGGGAGGTCAAGGTCAAAGGCATTGGGGAAGGGACAGAGGCAGTCCCTTTGCACCAGATACATCTACAAAGCAACCTGGTCTCTGGACTAGTCACGATCGGGGTGAGGCCCGAATTACCGATGAAAGGCGTGGAAGTCTTGCTCGGTAATGACGTCGCCGGGGGAATCGTGTTCCCAGCCGTGAGACTGACAGGTCAGCCTGCCAGCATTGAGGCCCCACCCATGGACTCACAGGTTCATCACGGGACTGCCGAAGTAAATTTAGCTGAGACGTTTCTGCCAGCCTTGTACGAGAAGGGGGTAGAAAGTGAAAAGAAGGAGTGTAGTGAAACAAGAGGTAGTGAGGGAGCTGAGACAGACTTAGCATTAGTCAGGAAAGAATTTGTGCAGGCGCAGGAGTGAGACGAGGGGCTGATGGTTTTGGCGGAGACAGCTCTCTCTGACACAGAATTAAAAGGGGAACCAGTAGGCTATTGTGTGGAGGAGGAAGTGCTAAGTAAGAAAGGGAGACCAAGTACCGTACCCGCAGATGAGGAATGGGGGGTGGTGCAAAAGAGTTATGGGGATGAGATTTTTAACCTGGCCCACAAGGTACCCCTCGGTGGACATTTTGCGGTGCAGGGGGAAACAGTTGGTGGAATCATGGAAGAGGTTTACCAGCTGCACAGGAGGAAGGATGTTATTGATTATGGCCGACGCGAACTGAGACAGTCACAGGCTTTTGATATGCTAACAAACCTAGTCAGTGTTAGCGCAGAAATCAATGAAGCTAGGGTCCCCCTGATAAGAGAAAAAAAACATTTTGAAAAGGTGAGTATGGTATTGACCAGATGGGAGAAGGCTATTGTTTTGGCCAGCTCTGCTGATAAGGTCTCTCCCTTAATCCCCGAACAAAGCGACTCTTTAGGAGAAGTAATTAAACGACTCGCACACGTGTGTTTGATTGTCCCGAGGCGATGCAAAGAACTGGGACACTGGGTGGTGTTTGTTACGCTAGGTCAGCCTAGTGAGCAACAGCCCTATAGAATGAGTAAATCAGTGATGAAAGGGCTGATGAACACAGAGGTGTGTATTGGCAATGTAATATGGCTGTCTGAAGCCAGCTTGATGGTGAACCTTGAAAAAAATGAGTTCGGCCACACCAAGGTCACTTATCTGGGAATTGTGGTGACACAGGGGCAGCTGGCAGCGATGCAAGCTAAAGTCCGGGCTATCTCTGACATCCCAACCCCGACAGACAAGAGGGCCCTCAGAAGGCTCTGGGAGATGATGGGGTACTGTAGGAAGTTTTGCAATAACTCTGCGGTTACTACCCCTCCCCCTCCTACTAAGCCCTTGCGAGAGAAAACTAAGTCGGAATGGGACGACCTTTGTTATTGTGGTCCAGGACGAAACCCAATGAGAGATTACATTGATCGCAATTCATCAGTGTTTTTGGCCACTATGAAGTTTGCTAAATTGGAGCCTGGTCAGGAACAGAAAATGTGATGGCTGACCGTCTGTCAGGTGTTGACAACTTAAAATTCGCTGTATTAGCCAAATAGCTGATAACGATGTATATTTCTGTGTGTATCAAATAATGTATGCATGTTTGCAATTTTTATCCCGGTAAAAATCCTTAAAGGTGGGAGGTGTGACGAGAATACACATAGATTAAGATGTTAGCTGTCCTGTGCTGGCACCAGTGGGATCAGCAGTTGGTCTGCCACCTGTCTTCAGGAGAAAGAGAGATAAGGAAAACAAGGGAGCAGCATTTGGAGATGTTAATGAAGGGACGGGAGAGTTTAACGGAAGGAGAGCTGTCAAGCTCGGCTCCCCCTTTGAACCCTGAACTGTTTGAAGTGATGGACAGGCGATACCCCAGCAGGGGGATAAAAAGGGACAGGTTCACTACCACGAGGTGACGAGACCCTGGAAGCGGTGCGCCTCCCATAAGTCGGTGGGAAGTAATGGAGGGCTGGTTGCGGGACCAAGCCATAGACGCGCAGGGTGGAAAGGCACGATCGGTGGGAACCTGGTGTGTGTGTCCGCCCTTGCCTGGGTGCCAGGTTCACCGCAGAGAAACGATCGTATCTGGAAACGGAGGGGTCACGGTCGGTGACCTCAGAAGACATCACAAAGGGCTCGCCCGAAAGCTGACTGCGAAGAATATCGAAGGTCTGTGTGGAAACCGTTTGAATATTCATTCGTTTTGCTCTCTCTCTCCTTCCCCCCACTGTCCATCTCCCACGGCAGTGATTACTGTGAACTGAACTGAATTCAATTGAACTGAACTTTGCGTCACTTTGAAACTGGTCATTTACCCCTAGACGACGATAGAGATTGATTGATCCTGTTATCCTAATTCTGTGTACATGTGTGTTTATCATTGCTGAACTGTTGCATTTATTATCCTTTTGATTAGAGTACTGTGTTGCTTGTTTCTTTAATAAAACTTTCTTAGTTCTAGTAATCCAGACTCCAACTGAGTGATCCATTTCTGCTGGTTTGGCAACCCAGTTACGGGGTACGTAACACTTAAAAGACCATATTATATCCACCAGCAGAGCATTCCACACACTTACCACTCTGTGTGAATAACTTACCCCTGACATCCCAACCGTACCTACTTCCAAGCACCTTAAAACTATGCCCCCTCATGTTAGCCATTTCAGCCCTGAGAAAAAGCCTCTGGCTATCCACACGATCAATTCTCCTAACCATCTTATACACTCCTATCAGGTCACCTCTCATCCTCTGTCACTCCAAGGAGAAAAGGCCAAGTTCACTCAACCTATTCTCGTAAATCATGCTCTCCAATCCAAGCAACATCCTTGTAAATCTACTCTGCACTCTTTCTATATTCTATGTACCTCAGTACATGTGACAATAATACAGCAATTACCAATTAACTAACCCACATGTATTTGCAATGTGGTTGGAGGCTGGGAAAACAGGAAGAACATGCAAACTTCAAGTGTACAGGACTCTACAGAGGCGGAGTGAAGTTAAGAAGGCGCTAAAGTGTACAGAGGCGGAGTGAAGTTAAGATGGTGCGAAATGGCAACTCTTTTGTTTGCATCTTTGGAAACAGCTCTATTTCCATCTTTAATATCTTTATTTTCCCTTTCAGGGTTCTCTTGAAGACCCTGACCTGGAGTTACACGCTGATTTCGGTCCTTTGCAGGAATGGGACCTGTTCTCGGGGTTTCAGGGCTGGCCGTTGCCCGGCATGCCAAGGGTTTGGCCTGAGAGCCCGCCTTGAATTTGGAAGCCTAAGATCTTAGGGCTCTGGAGACAGGCGGATCGAGGGTCGGTGTCACAGCAGGAGACCCGTGTGCTGTCGGGGGAATCGGGATATGTGCTTTGGGTCTGAAGACCCCGGATCTTTGCGATCTTCAGGTACAGAGCTCGAAAAAAGGAATGTAATAGACTTTTAACATCGTAAACCAGCGAGTTGTTTGTTATGTCTCCCCACTCGCTGGGAAAAAAATGGAGACACCTCCTTCTCCCTTATTAGAGACAGAGAGAGAGAGAGAGAGAATCATGCAGTATATCGAATGCCGGATGAAAAGCGAAGTCTTTGGGGTAACTGTAAGTCTGCGTCTTTGCTATTGCTTTGCTCATTCTGACTGCTCGGTGGTGCTACCAATGCTTGCTTTTTTTTGCTGGTGGGGGGAGGGGGAGATAGTTGCTCGCTGCCGCTTACGCGCGAGAGGGAGGGGAGCTGGGGGGGGGTAACTTTGGGGTTCTTATGTTTATCTGTGGTTCATTCTTTCAGTTTTCGTGGATGTTTACGAAGAAAAAGCATTTCAGGATGTACATTGTATACATTTCTCTGACATTAAATTGAACCTTGGAACTCTAAATCCGGATTGAAGTTAGGTTACTGAAGAGGTGAGACAATGCTGCTTCCTGATGTGCCACTGTGGTTTCCATGAGCATTGTCCCTGCATGCACTGATGTATCAGAATCTGGCTTATTATCACTGAAATATGCCGTGAACTTTGTTTTGTGGCAGCGGTACAATGCAATTACCAGAGGTTCGAATAAGAACACCGAAAATAGATCAACAGATAGATAGTCTCAGTGGCCACTTTATTAGGTACTCCCTGTTCCTAATAAAGTGGCCATTAAGCATGTTTTCATGGCCGGCTGTTGCTGTAGCCCATCCTCTTTAAGGTATGATGTGTTGTGCATTCAGAGATGCTGCTCTGCACACCACTGTTGTAGCGTGTGGTTGTCTGAGTTACTGTCGCCTTCCTGTCAGCATGAACCAGTCTGGACATTCTCCTCTGACGTCTCTCATTAACAAGGCATTTTCGCCCACAAAACTGCCACTCACTGGATGTTACTTGTTTTTCGCACTGTTCTCTGTAACCTCCAGAGACTATTGTGCGTGAAAATCCCAGGAGATCAGCAGTTTCTGAGGTACACAAACCATACCACTTGGCACAAACAATCATTCCCTGGTCAAAGTCACTTAGATCACATTTCTTCCCCATTCTGCTGTCTGGTCTGAACAACAACTGAACTTTTTGACTATGTCTGCAGGCTTCTATGCACTGAGTTGCTGCCATGCGATTGGCCGATTAAACGTTTACATTAAAGAACAGGTGTACAGCTGCACCTAATAAAGTGGCCACTGGGATAGATAGTGCAAAAGATGAAAAACAAAGTGGTGTTCATTAGTTTATGGATCATCCAAAAATCCGATGGCTTAGGGGAAGAAGCTGTTCTAAAACAGCGAGACCAAGGAGCTGACTATTGACTTCAGGGGAAGGAAACCAAAGGTCTATGTGCCAGACCTCATCAGAGGATCAGCAGTGGAGAGGGTCAGCAAATTTAAATTATTCGACGTTAGAGGACCTGTTCTGGGCGCATCATGTATGTGCAATTACGAAGAACGAACATAGAATAGTACAGCACAGTACAGGCCCTTCGGCCCACAATGTTGTGCCGACCCTCAAACCCTGCCTCCCATATAAGCCCCCACCTTAGATTTCGCCATATACCTGCCTAGTAGTCTCTTAAACTGCACTAGTGTATCTGCCTCCACCACTGACTCAGGCAGTGCATTCCACGCACCAACCACTCTCTGAGTAAAAAACCTTCCTCTAGTATCCCCCTTGAACTTCCCACCCCCTTACCTTAAAGCTATGTCCTCTTGTATTGAGCAGTGGTGCCCTGGGGAAGAGGCGCTGGCTATCCACTCTATCCATTCCTCTTATTATCTTGTACACCTCTATCATGTCTCCTCTCATCCTCCTTCTCTCCAAAGAGTAAAGCCCTAGCTCCCTAACAGCAGGGATTCTACTTCCTTAGGAGTTTGCAAAGAATTGGAATGACACTTAAAACTTTGATTAACTTCTATAGATGTGTCGTGGAGAGTATATTGTCGAGCTGCGTCACAGTCTTGTTTAGAAACACCAATGCCCTTAAATGGAAAATCCTAGAAAAATTAATGGATTCGGGCCAGTCAACCATGGGAAAAACCCTCTGCACCATTGATCATATCTATACGAAGCACTGTCAGAGGAAAGCAGCACCCATTATCTGGGACTCCCCACCACCCGGGATATACTCTCTTCTCGATGTTGCCATCAGGAAAAATGGTACAGGAGCCTCAGGATTCACATCATCAGGTTCAGGAACAGTTATTACCCCTCAACCATCAGGCTCTTGAACCAAAGTGGATAACTTCACTCAACTCCACTTGCCCCATCATTGAAATGTTCCCAAAACCTATGACTCTTCATCTCATATTCTTGATATTTATTGCTTATTTATTTATTATTATTGTTTCTTTCTTTTTGTATTTGCACGGTTTGTTGTCTTTTGCACACTGGTTGAACACACAAATTGGTGCAGACTTGCATTGATTCTATTATGGATTTATTGAGTACGTCTGCAAGAAAATGAATCTCAGGGCTTTGTACGGTGACATATATGTACTTTGATAATAAATTTACTTTGATCTTGGAGTAATGAAGTTTTCGTCCCAATGTTTACTAACCACGAGTCTTGGAACTTTTTATTGGTAGTGATATACAAACTGGCTTTGATTTATTTTGATTTGGAAAGTTATGAAATAAGTTTGGACGTTGGCAGTGTCACAGCATCAAGGCTCAGTTAACAGCTGACTGCTGGGGCAGCAATTTGGAGCCAAGTCCAAAGCAGTTTGGATGAAGCAGTTTGGTGTTCTTTGAGGTTGCCAGGGCAAATGAAACAGAAACGAATAAAAGGAGGAAAAGTTGCATGTGCTCACATTTCATTTAATGCATCTGAAATTCACCAAACAAGTTGCCCAGTTTTCACTATAAAAAGCAGAACTGCCATAAAAGGCTGACAGTTTTGTTCCGCTATTACCATTTACTTGAACCTACATATACTGAGTGTGCATTTGTACAAATAAAGATTTTCTTGTCAAAATAATTTCATGCTATTTGTCACCCAAACTGAATTTCACTTTGACGGTAATTGAGAAATAGAAAGACTCTATAAAGCATTTCAAGGATTTATTCACTCAGCAGAGGAGAGTGAAAAGGGAATTCATTTTCTTTACATTGCTAATTTTCTCTGCACCATCCCATCCTGTGCCTTCCCTTCCCTCCTGAAGTAGCTGACATTTTTAGCAGAGAATGGCATCTAAAGGAAGGCATTTTGGCACAGTGATGTCAGCTCTGAGGTAAACACACGAGATTCTGCAGATTCTGGAAATTGAGAGCAACAATTTGGACTGAAATATCAGAATGGGAATGGGAAGTTTTATTGACATGGGTGGCTACTGGGAAATCCCACCTTTTGTGGCGGACGGAGAGAAGGTGTTCAATGAAGCAGATCCCCAATCTATGTCGGATCTCACCCATGCTGAGGAAGCTGCATTGAGAGCATCGGATACAGTAGGTGATCCCAACAGACTTGCCAGTGAAGTGTCCCCTCATCTGGAAGGTCTGTTTGGAGCCCTGAAATGTGGTGAGGGAGGAGTGCCAGGAAAGGAATCAGTGGTGTTCCTCTGCTACCACTGTAAACCATGAAAGTAAAGTGGGCAGCAGGTAGGTACAGGGGTGGCCAGTTTGGGGAGAGATATCAATACAGTATTGGTATTGGTTTATTACTGTCACATGTACTAAGATACAGTAAAAAGCTTCTGTTTGCAAACCATCCATTCAGATCATTAGAGCACACTAAAGAAGTAAAAAGTAAAAAGGAATGTAGGTTAAAATGTGACAGATATAGAGAGAGAGCAGTGCAGGTAGACAAATAAAGGACAAGGGCCACACGGCAGTAGATTGGAAAAATCAAGAGTTCATCTGTTAGCAGATGAGAATTAATTGATCTAGCATCCAAGAAAGCTCACCATCACTTCTTCCTCCTCAAGAGGCTAAAGGAATTCTGCAAGTTCCTGTTTACTCTTGCCAGTCTTTATCGATGCATTATAGAAAGCTTTTTGTCTGGGTGCATAAGGTATGGCAACTGCTCTGCATATGACTGCAAGAAACTACAGAGCAGTGGACATAGCTCACCACATCACAGAAACCAGCTTAGCCTCTATGGACTCTGTCCAGACTTCTCACTGCCTCAGTAAGGCAGCCAGCATAATACAGACCCCACTCCTCTAGATATTCTCTTTTCTCCCCTCTCTCATCAGGGAAGAGGTACAAATACCTGAAAGCACATACCATGCTATTATGACAAGAATAACTTCGATCCAAATTGATCAGACTCTTGAATGATAAGGTGGGCTCCACCTTATTCTAGTTTAATGCACCATGTCATGACTTGATCTGTAGAAACAGTATGCAAAGCAAGATCTTTACTGTATCTTGGAACATGTACTTGTGCTGAAAATCGGAAGCAGCAGACACAAAATGCTATAGGAACTCAGCAGCATCTACGGAGAGGAATAAACAACTGATATCTCAGGCTGAGAGAAGTAACCATTTATTCCTCTCAATATTGTGTGGTCTCTTTTTATAGCAACTTTTCAAACTTCAAAGTTCAAAGTAAATTTTATGATCAGGTACATATAGGTTAACACATACAACCCTGAGAATCATTTTCCTGTGGGCATACTCCTCAAATCTATAGAACAGTAACTAGAAAAGGATCAATGAAAGATCAACCAGAGTGCAGAGTATACTGTGCAAATACAAATATATGCAGCCTGGGGAAAAGTACACACGCAGGACAACAAATACTTTTTCAGGTTTTAATTCCTTTATATGTTTTAGATGTTTAAGTGCCATCAGAGGGTCGCGAAACAAAACAAATGAATTTACAACCAGTTCTTGCTGTTACAATCTCAATTTAACTTTTGATCCACACCCCCGTGTATGAACAGAATTGCGTACGCAGTATAAAAATACCAGAACTAATACGGTACTAGTATGGTGCAAATATGGTAGTGACAATCTTGGATGGTGAGGAACTTTGCCCAAGCTACGCGATCCAGCGTTGAGTCATTTACTTGAGAAGATCTTTCCTCACCATGCCCAGCACACTCTGGGAGGAACTCAATACCAACGCCCCAACAGTATCTTCAGCAGGAAACAAAATGGTCTCCCCACTATCCCGTGTGTGCGTAATGACATCACCATCTCACTCAAAGGCACAGACAACTACTCTAGCATTACCCGGATGGATGCTTAAGTACACTTTTAACGATACTGAATAAGATCCGATGGTCACCGGGTTACATTCTCCCCTGCATTCAAGTAATCCTCCTCAATTACTCGCTCACTACAAGGGTACTTTTAACCTCCTTAACTGCTTCTCTGAACTGAGACTAGCCAGTCCTGTTTCCGGTCCTCCGTCTGTTCTTGCCCCAGCAGAGCATCTGCGGACAAGTGGGGATCCACCCCAAACAACAGATAGTAAGGTGAATACCCGGTGGTTGCTTGAGGTGTCACATTATATGCATACACCAACTCGGGTAGATGTTCTGGCCATCTGTGCTTCTTTTCTGGAGGTAACGTATGCAACAGATCATGCATCGTCCTGTTGAAACGCTCACACTGCGCATTTCCAGTAGGATGATGAGGTATGTTACGGCTTTTCTTTACCCCGTATAGTTTGCAAAGCACCGCTATGACCTCACTTTCGAAGTTACGGCCCTGGTCAGAATGCAACCTCTCAGGGACACCGTACTTCATGAACCATTCCCTCAAGAGCACCCTTGCTGTGGTATCCGCCTTTTGATCCCGAGCCGGAAATGCTTGGGTAAATTTAGTGAAAGCATCCGTGACCACTAAGACATTCTCACGCCCGTCACTTGCCGGCTCCAACACAGTGAAATCGACAGCTACAACTTCAAGCAGCCTAGAAGCCAGAAATGACTTCATGGGGCGGGGGGGGGGGCGCAGATCCTAGGCTGCAGCATCTTAGTTAGTACCCAACATGGACAATTTTTGACCCACCGTGTCAGCTCCTCGTGTATGCCCACCCAAAAACATCGGCTACTCAACAACTGCAGAGTACGTTCTATGCCTTGATGGCCCATAGAGTCACGTACATACTCTAACACTTTGCTCCTCAAGCTGTTAGGTACCAGAAGCTGGTAACACTCCCCAAGCTTCTCATCCTCAACTACCCTATACAGTAACCCTTTACACTCCCTGATACTGTCCCAGTGCCTTAACAGAAACAAAACAGGCTTAGGCAGAGTTTTACACTCCTGGCCACTCAGCTTCCTTTTCTGATCCCATAAGTCTCTTAGGACACACAACACAGGGTCTTGCTGCTGAAAAGTACGCAAGTCCCCATTAGAATAACCTGGGAGGGTTGGAGTGTTCCATTGCGTCGGACCACTTACATCACTAGTACCAGCTTCCCAGGCTGGAATCTGCTTAACCCTACAGCTGCTAAAACCAGCGGTAACCAGTGCCTGGTCAAGGGCAGTGCCGCAATTGATCAAACTACAGATCGCCACAGCCCCATCAAACTCCCCATCCTCTGAGACAGGCTCAGGCTGCCCTGCAAATGGCTGCCTAGAGAGTGCATCAGCCACAGTATCGCTCTGACCTGGACGATACTGGACATTGAAGTCAAACACTGCATAGACGAGTTGCTTACACTGGCTCATAGTGTTCATGCTTACAATACGTGGGTTAAGGGGTTCAGTGCTAACAGGATTCCTGACTACTAAAAAGCCAGAATTTGGTATCTTCATCCCCATGGCTTGAACCTCTGGCTCTAGATATCCAAGGTAAGGAATATCAAGACCGTCTGCAGCTGCTAGCTTAAGCCAGCCAGCAGTGGACAACATACCCTCGTCCTCTCCATTCAAGTGTTCGCGAAAGAACTGTTCGGTCAGGGTGCTTACCTGACTACCTGTGTCCAACAGACAATGGACAACGACACCTGATACTTCAAGCTCCACAACTGGACATGTCCTTATAGCGCGTTGCAGCAACTGGTCATAGGATAGCTGTACATTATCTGTATCTATGAGTCTCCGCTGAGTTGCCCGACTCCCAACCTCTTGAGGGCAGGAGGATGCAGACTCCACTTTCCTTGCACCCTGCTTCTGTGGGCAATTCTTGGCCAAATGCCCTCCCACCTGACACTTGAAACATACTGGTTTCCCATCTTCTGTGAACCTAGGCTGTAAATTACGTCTGTTGCTAGTAGCGCGTGTAAAATCCCTCTGCACAGTGAGATCTTTCACTGCTTGAGTCAATTCACAAAGGGCTTTGCCCTGCTCTGCGACCACTTTAAGGACGGCATCTAGTGTGACAGACTCAGATTCCCGAGTAAGAATCGAGAACTGTGCCTGGCCACTGCTACACTTTGACTTTCCAGACCTTGTATTTCCCAGGGTCTCCTCTATGAGCCACAGACGAGCCTCCTCACTCACTTCTATCATTGAGGACTCAGGGTGGTCCCGCACGAATCTGTGGAGCTCCCTTCTGAGGGAAGTATCCCTGATCCCCTCTATAACTTGATCTCTTAGCACCACCCTCTCATTGGTCACGGCATCAGGGAAGTGCTTCAGTATCAAGTTAAGAGCTTGGGCTAAGGCATGTGAAAACTCTCTTACATCTTCACCCTCACACTGTTTGCGACTGTACAAGCTATGCCACAGCTGGGGTGCACTACTCTTGTCTCTAAAAGCCTCCTTGAGATAGGTGAACAAGTCATCAGTGCGGTCTTCCTCAGCATCACTGCACATATGTGCTTCCTCTAAGGCTGTACCCCTGAGCAGGGATATAACAAAGTCATACTGATCCTGGTCAGCCTGATTTCTACTATGAAGTGCATGTTGTACTTCTTCAATAAAGTCATCAACAGACCTCCCATCTTTCTCAACATCCCCCGTAAATGGAACAATGTGTCTTTCCCTTGGGACATATACACAGGACCTTTTGCTTAATTTATCAATGGTTGCCATGGCTTCATCATACCTACTACGCAATTCCCTAATTTGTTCATTCAAATCAAGTTCAACTGGTGTGTCCTCTGAGTGTGAAATAGTAAAACCTCAAGTCTTTAAAGTTCACACAACAAGCCTACAAAAGGGAGCTGCTGCTGTCCTTTGCTGCAAACGTGCTGGCTTCAAGGCCCGCAAGTTCCCTGGGTCTACGTCTCCGCACTGTGTCCTGACATCAGTTGCTGACGTCCCGGCCCAGTCCCAAGGCTCAAGCGCGCTCTCCACGAGGCCCTACCGTGCTGTCTCCTTCCGCCCGACCGGAACTCGGTCCTGTCTTCACCACTACCGTATTAGATATTGTATATTATACTGCATACAACAATCAGAGACCCTCTCAACTGGCTTGGAATTAACCTCACTCCTGGTACCAGATTTTGTAGCCTGGGGAAAAGTACACATGCAGGACAACAAATACTTTTTCGGGTTTTAATTCTTTTATCTGTTTTAGATGTTTAAGTGCCAGCAGAGGGTCACGAAACAAAATGAACGAATTCACAACCAGTTCTTGCCGTTACAATCTCAGTTTAACTTTCAATCCACACCCTTGTGCATGAACAGAATTGCGTACGCAGTATAAAAATACTAGCACTAATACAGTACAAATACGGTAGTGGCAATCTTGGATGGTGAGGAACTTTGTTCAAGCCACGCAATCCAGCGTTGAGTCGTTTACTCGAGAAAATCTTTCCTCACCATGCCCAGCACACTCAGGGAGGAACTCAATTCCAACGCAACAACAGTGGCTTCAGCAGAAAACAAAATGGACTCCCCACTATCCCGCACGTGCGTAATGACATTACCATCTCCCTTAAAGGCACAGACAACTACTCTAGCATTACCCGGATGGATGCCTAAGTACACTTTTAACAATACTGAATAAGATCTGATGGTCACCCGGTTACATATAAATAAATAGCAATTGTGACGAGAGTACACATAGATTAAGATGTTAGCTGTCCTGTGCTGGCACCAGTGGGATCAGCAGTTGGTCTGCCACCTGTCTTCAGGAGAAAGAGAGATAAGGAAAACAATGGAGCAGCATTTGGAGATGTTAATGAAGGGATGGGAGAGCTTAACGGAAGGAGAGTTGTCAAGATCGGCTCCCCTTTGAACCCTGAACTGTTTGAAGTGATGGACAGGCGATACCCCAGCAGGGGGATAAAAAGGGACAGGTTCGCTAAGGCAGGACACACACACGACACCACGAGGTAATGAGACCCTGGAAGCGGTGCGCCTCCCACAAGTCGGTGGGAGTCTTTGGAGGGCTGATCGTGGGACCAAGCCAGAGACGCACAGGGTGGAACGATACGATCGGCGGGAACCTGGTGTGTTTCCGCCCTTGCCTGGGTGCCGGGTTCACCACTGAGGAAAGATCGTATCTGAAAACGGAGGGGTCACAGTCGGTGACCTCAGAAGACATCACAAAGGGTTCGCCCGAAAGCTGGCTGCGAAGAATATCGAAGGTCTGTGTGGAAGCTGTTTGAATATTCATTCGTTTTTGCTCTCTCCCTCCTTCCCCCCACTGTCCATCGCCACGGCAGTGATTACTGTGAACTGAACTGAACTCAATTGAACTGAACTTTGCATCACTTTGAAACTGGTCATTTACCCTAGATGACGATAGAGCTTGATTGATCCTGTTATCCTAATTTTGTGTACATGTGTGTTTATCATTGCTGAACTGTTGCATTTATTATCCTTTTGATTAGAGTACTGTGTTGCTTGTTTCTTTAATAAAACTTTGTTAGTTCCAGTAATCCAGACTCCAACTGAGTGATCCATTTCTGCTGGTTTGGCAACCCAGTTACGGGGTACGTAACACAATAAATAATGAGAACATGGGATTACAAGACAAAGAGTCATTAAAGTGAGATCCTTGGTTATGGGAACATCTCAATGGATGGGCAAGTGAGTGTAGTTATCCCCTTTGTTCAAAAGCCTGATTGTTGTAACTGTTCTTGAAGTTGGTGGTGTGAGTCCTGAGGCTCTTGTATCTTCTACCTGATGGCAGCAGCAAGAAAAGAGCATGGCCTTGGTTGTGAGGATCACTGATGATGGATGCTGTTTTCCTACAGCAAAATTTCATGTAGATGTGCTCAGTAGTTGGGAGGGCTTTACATATGATGTACTGGACGGAATCCACTACCATTTATAGGAATTTCCATTCAGAGGCATTGGTGTTTCCACACCAAGCCAAGATACAGCCGGACAATACACTCTCTACGACACATCTATAGAAGTGGAGAATAAAATTGACAATTGAGACATTGAATTGAAGGCCACTTAGGTGGATAAAAATAAATGGAAGGTGTTACTTCTGAAAAGAGCAGGATTATTCTCTGAGTGCCCTGACAATATGACCAGGCTAGCATCAAGTGAAAAAAAAAATTATCTCATCACTGTTGCAGTAAGTACACATCAGAAGTAATCCATTGGCCATAAACCATTTTTAGATAACAAGAAGCAATGAGAAGAGCTAAACAATTATAAGTTGTATTTCTCATGCTGGGTCCTTGCTATATATGAATTAGCTGCATTACCTATCTTTCATTATATGACAATTTAAAAATTTTAATTATAATTAATTAATTTAAATGGTTTAATTAAATATAAAGTACATTACAAGGGAGAACATCTTTCAAAAGTTCTTCATTGTTGTAAAATAATTTGGCAGGATTTAACTTGTGAAAGGTGCTATACAAATGCAAAGCTTTTTGGTTTAGTATTTGGGGCTTTAGACAGATTGGTCACGAAGGGAATCAGGGGAAGGGGATCACAAAATGGATGCCATTGATGTGGAACTCCATCCATGTGGAAGCTGATTCACCAACAACTGGTAACACCACTGGACAATCAGTGCCACGTACAGTTAATGCTAATAATGTCAAACAGCATAATTGGAGCTGTTCTGCTGGGAAAAGAGCCGAGGCATTTTCTGAGAAGACTGATGTTTACTTGATTTTGATAATGGATGTTTGATGTGGAAAATACCACATTCACTCATCACACATGCACAAGCAGAGAAACAAAATGATATTTTTGGATCATCCAGAAGCTAGATGCAGTGCTGTGCCAGTAAATGTCAGCAAGTTACTCAAAAGATCCTCTCTATTTTTTTTATTGAAGCAGCAGGAGCACAGAACAGCTACCAGAGCAGCAGCATTTGCTTCTCTTGACCTGAAGTAATTGACCAAGGCAGTCTTACCACCACAGCTCAGATGAGTGAAACACATAAGGAGCGGAGAAAGAACACTGGAGCATCCTCATGTGTATGGCTGAGCAACACATCACATTGTATATGTAAGCATTGGTGAGTGGCAGCCTTGCCTTTTGCTGTTGATTTCATGCCTCTGTTCACTTCAGTGTAGTAAATGACAGTTGGTTTGTCCAGACTAAAACTAATTTGGAATATCAAAACTACAGAGGAGTTTGAGCTCTTCAATAATAAATGTACTGAATACTCAAAAGCCCTTTGAATGCTGAATCGTTAGTGCAGCCTTCGAAATGTATATATTATTGCAAAACTTAACTGAATAATCCTGCAAATTTCAGTCAGTTTGATACTGTAGCAGTTATTCAGAAAGAGCTGAGCAGAAATTAGCAGATGCAATGAATATTATCACAACATACACACATATACTGTATACTCTGTGTGTGTGAATATATATATAACACATATGTATACACACACACACACATATATACACAAAAGCATTTGATAAAGTGAAGCACAATAAGTTATTTGAATTATTACAGAAAACTCTAGATCTAGGTTCGAAAGACCTCCGCCTAATCAGAAATCTGTACTGGGAACAAACTGCCGCCGTAAGAATGGATGGAGAAGTGAGTCAGTTTACGAAAATCAGGAGAGGTGTTAGACAAGGGTGTGTTTTCTCCCCTGATTTATTTAATGTGTACAGTGAAACAATATTACAAAAAATAAGAGACATCTTGGGAATCAAAGTTGGTGGTGAAAACATCAATAATTTCAGATATGCAGATGACACTGTGTTAAATGCAAGTACGGAGGAAGAACTACAGAACTTAATTGATATAATTGTTGAAGAAAGTGCAAAAATGAGTCTCTCTATCAATTGTAAAAGACAGAATGTATGGTGATATCCAAAAAGAAGGAGAATCCTATATGCAGGCTGAGAATAAATGGGTAAGACATAAAATAAGAACAGAACTTTTGCTATTTAGGAAACTGGGTGACATCAGATGGCAGGTGCAACTTGGATATCAAAAGAAGAATAGGGATGGCAAAAGACACCTTTATGAGAATGAAGAGTGTACTGACCAATACTAAACTAGGCATGACAACCGGCCTCAGAGTACTGAAATGTTACGTTTATCCAGTTATGTTATATGGCTCAGAATGTTGGACAATATCTAGTAACATGAGGAAACGAATTGTAGCAGCAGAGACGTGGTTTTTGAGGAGGATGCAAAGAATATCATGGATGAAGTGAATATCTAATGAGGATGTCATGAACAGAGCAAACACAAAAAGAGAAATAATGTATGAGATCATGAAAAGGCAACATAATTTCATTGGACATGTGATTAGGAAAGAGGAGTTTGAATGCACGGTAATTATGGGAAAGATTGAAGGGAAGAAAGCAAGAGGAAGGCAAAGACAAATGATGATGGAGACAGCAGCCAGAGAACTGGAAATGAATACCAATGAATTGATCCACTTGACCCGAAACAGGAGTGTGTGGGCCACAGCAGTCAAAGCTCAAACTGGGCATGGCACCTGATGATGATGATGAGATAGATGTGTATACATATATAATACATAATACATACATATACACATATCTTATGGATATAGTTTGTTCCTTTCCCTTTCACACAGGGTCACGGTGCCATTCCCGGGTTGAGCTGTTATTGCAGAGCTGTTTTAAGAATTTTAAAGTATTTAGGCTTTAGGTGATTTTAATGAGTTGCAGTTAATATAGTGACCAGTGGAAAATCAGATGCCACCCCCTCCATACATGATCATGCAAGCTACAGTGCCTGAGATCATGGAGGTAGGGTCCTGAGTCAATGAGGCTTGACTGAAACTAATCTTCATACTCTCACAACGGCACTGAAGGAGCTGCAGTAGTGTATCAAACCCACAAGCTGCAGATAATCCACACAAACTGTTGCAGACAATTTGGTTGCTCTGATCAATGGGGCAATCTTACCGTTCAAAATCAACTAGACGTTAATTTAAACTAGGCTGAGTAAGAAAGTGGACCAGCAATAAATCAAAGTGCTCTTTAAAGGACATGTAAACCCAAGTTCAGCTCTGGCCTATGCCCCTCCTTAGTCTCCAGTAAGCGTGAACTTGCTGATTATAGAGAAGTAAATACATCAAAGGGCCAATTACTCTGGCAATAGCCCTTTGGGTTCCTATTCCAGAAAGTGGAATCACACATTACAAGACGAGGGCACACTTCTTCTTTCTATGGAGGCTGAAGAGAGCTGGTCTTTGCACGGCATTCTACTGATATGTTGTGGAGAACATCCTAACATGCTGCATCACTCTGCGGTACAGAAACTGCACTGCAGTGAAGAGGAGGGCTCTACAATGGATAGGTTAAACTGTCAGCGCATCATTGACACCAGCCTACCCACCATCGAGGACATATATACAGAAAGATGACAGAAAAAGGCCAGCAGTATCACATCCATCCTCCTTATCGACTGTTTGTCCGACTCCCATCAGGGAAGAGGCAACACAGCTCCCACACCAGACCACTAGACTCATAAACAGTTCCTTTTCGCAAACAGTAAGGCTGATCAGCACCTCCACCAATTAACCCAAACCCATTCACTACCCCTCACCACCACGACGTACATATCACCTAGAGTCACTTTATATGAAATCAGTCAATTTATATAAGAGTTACTTGCACATTTTGTTTTATGGAATTGCTTTTATATTTGCATTTGTTGTGTTTTTTTATGGTGTTTCTGATGCTTATTGTGTTCTTTAATGTTGGAGTAACAATCATTTCACTCTCCTTTACAACTGTATACTGAAGAATGAGGAAAATAATAATGAATCTTGAATCTTCAATTTGGCCCATTGTAGTTGTGTCATATTTCTGAAAAAACACTGTTGTGGTGACAGCAAGTATGATAGAGGTGTTCAGGAGGCTCTTAGATAGGCATGTGTCAGAAATGCAAGAATACCATCATCATCTGGGCAGAAAGGATTAGTGTGGCTGAGGAGTTGAGTAATAATATCATCAGTTTGGCACAAAATTAGTAGGCTGAAGGCCTTGTGTCCGCTCTGTTCCATCTCATGTCCTATGTTGTCTTGTTATCAGTTCCCACTTTAGATTCAGCTTGGATATTGCCATTGCGAGGTTTCCAATTTTTCATCTGTCCCAACCCACTGCAAAGAACAGATTGCAATAAGCTTGCAAGAGCTTTACAGACATCTGTTCACAATTATGCTCCACAGAGCGAACTGCAAAACGCTAACCTACCTCATGTGCTCTTAAAGACTGGGAGCAGATGAGATGACCTGGATTGCGAACGGCTTGAAGTTGACCTTGCATCACAGAAACTTGTTTGATTTCCATACATCAGAAATCAAAACTAGGGTCTATCTTCAATCAAATGCGAGTCAAAAAGAGAGCACAGGAAGTGAACACAGTAGAAATTAATCTGGCGATCTTGCTATGTTTGAGAAAAGAATGGATTGATTTCAGCTGCCCTAGCTCAAGTGCGATAAATTCTTGGCCTTGACTATCACTGGAAAGATCGAGCTGAACATACCTTTTGGAATGAGTAGGTGGAAGGACTAAAATCTCTGTAGTAACTACCTTCTTGTATCTATTGTCGGGTTTGGTTATAGAATTTGAACAAAGATGTTAGTGCTTTGAAACTCTTCAATATATAGTTATTGCTGGAGTGTGGTGTTGTAACTCCAAAGTCAATGTTTAATTAAGTCATCAGCACCAGAAATTCTGCTCCAATTTTTTTTAACTCACAGCCTTCATTGTAGGTCAGGCTTTTGTAACTGAATACAAACGTCTTTGTTAAATGCAAAACAAGTCCAAAGCAGTTGTCAGGGAATGATGTTGGGCTTTGATAGCTGCCATTGAGGCCTTGGAGTGATCAAATTGTTTCCCTGAACCTGTCAATCTGAGTATAATCTCTCACCATGTAAAATACCCCTGAACAATTGCTCGAGTATGTAAAACTAAATCTTCCTGAGTGCATGCTGTAAATAATTCTCTTTAAAGTCTTGTGTCTCAGTGGACTAATTGTCACTTTTAATAGAAAATTGTGCTTAGTAGTTTGAGAAGCATAAATCAAATTGCAAGCAGTGCGTAGCCACTTCATTTTTGGAGTCAATTCCACTACCCGCTTTAAAAAAAACGCATATCCCTGGAGCATTGTGAAACATTCGCATAGATTGGATGTGAATTCCTTCGGACATGCTGAATGCCACTTTCTCAGTCCCACTGAAACGATATGCATGAGCAGAGGGACTAAGTGCCCATCTGTGCATGTAGAATGCCGCTTATAGTTTTTGTCGCCATGCCAGCTGGCAGGAGGTGTCAGTGGATGGAAGCACAGCAAAACAAAATGCAGAGGCTGATTTTGTTTTAAAGAAGTCATCCAATTTTGTGAGGGTGTGTGTAGATGGGGTGCGAAGAATATCTGTCCAGATACTACAATATTGTGCAGTGCGGTCTGGTGTCAGTGTGTCAAATGGTTGTTCTGACACATCTACTGTGGTAGTGCAGTGGATTGTGCTTGTCGCTGTTGCTTTCAGCTTCCATCACTGGCTAGCAGTCTCACAAAACGGAGCGCTGAGTGCGAAAGTCTCTCTCTGCCAGTATACAGCCTCTCCAACAGCAAGCCCCATGTAGTGACCCCTCGTTGGTGACACACGGAAGCTGAATTCCTTTCGGACTTGGGCTGAACTACAGAGGACGGGGAGGAGGTCTGGCCCCTGCACACATAGCACGCAGGCCCACTGGCGTGTGGACATGCCCTAGTGCTCATGAACCAGATCCCCAGCTATGGGTAAACAGCCCCACTGCCTTGCGGGCAGCCTCGGAAGAGACGAAGACTAACGGGGGTAAAGCCAGACAGCAAATCCAGTGTGGAGCCCCAAAAGTGTCTGGACGTCACTGAACATCCTTCCAGAAGATCCTGCAGCCAAGCCAGTGCCAAACATAGTGCTTCACTTTCCTTCAGACTACATCAGTGAAGCAGAGAGGGGGATTTTGACAACTGGGCATCCCAGGATCTCTATACCTTCTGCCCAGGCTTGTGCCCTGGAGAGGTCACCCCAATGCCGCTGTTCCACTGACATACAAGACAGACAGATGCCATCATCATCATCGGTCAGGTGTTTGCCATCATTTGCAAGCTTATATTTAACTTTGTTGTTTTGCATCACGCTTTGAAGTTTTTCACAACTGAATGCAAGTTACCGTATTTAGAAACACAGATTGTGTAGAGTTGGAAATCCAGAATAACAGCCAGACAAAATGTTGGAGGAACTCAGGTTAGGCAGCATCTGTGGAAAGGAACAAAGAATCCATGTTTTGGGCCAAGGCCCACTGGAAAGGAAGGGTGAAGAAGCCAGGATAAGAAGGTGGAATGGCAGAAGGAGGACAAGTTAGAAGGTGATAGGTGAAACCAGGTGAGGGGGAAGGTGGGTAGGTGGGGGAGGGGTGATGAAGTGAGAAGCTGGGAGGAGATAGGTGTAAAAAGTTGAAGGAAGGGTCTGATAGGAGAGGAGAGTGTTTCATTGAAGTGCAGTTTGTTTATCTTTGAACACGATTTACTCACCATCCACCATTTTAAACATTCACTCGCTCCAGCACCAGTGCACTGCGGCTATGAGCAGCAGCAGTTACAGAGTTACTTGTCTCTTCCCCTTCAGCAGCTTGTGCCAAACCCATGACTTCTGCCTCCAAGAATGAAAAGAGCAGGAGGAGCTTAGGAAAACCAACATCTCCAGATCAAACACTGTCCTGACATGGGAATATACTGAACAACAGAAAATGCGAGATCAACTCAGCAGGTCAGGCAGCAGCTACAAGGGGAATAGACGGTCAACATTTCAGACATCCCACCCTGCAAAAACTTATTTCAGGGAGGTAGCACCATCAATTTGCGGGAGACTTCCGGGAGAGGTGGGTTGTCTGCAATAGAGTAGCTCCTTAGCAGATGGCCAGCTAGTTTAAATATCGTTAGCTATGCTAATGAACGAATGACACCTGTTAAACTCACCTCAACATGTCTTTTACAGTCTTAACCCACCATGGGCAATAGGAAAGTCACTGTTGCAAACAGTGCAGCGAGCAACAGTGGCATTATTTTGACTCCTATTAGGCAGGGGTACACTTTAGTGTAGTCTGGGGTGACGTACGTTTTATATTTTTTTGGAACACTCTGCCATGGCGCGCTCTCGCTCGCTCTCTCTCTCTCTCGCTCTCTCACTCGCACGCTCTCGCTTGCTTTGGCTCTCTCTCGCCTTCTCGCTCGCTCGCTCCCTCGCTCTCTCTCTCGCACGTGCTGTCTCTCTCGTGGTCGCTCTCGCGCTCTCTCTTGCTTTTCTCTCGCCCGCTCTCAAAAAAATTGATTTCCGTGGTATTGTATATAATTTGCGGGCATCAGGGAGCCACTATTAATATGCGGGAGACTCCCGGAAGTTCCGGGAGAGGTGGGATGTCTGACATTTTTGGCCAAGACCCATCATCAGGACCAAATTTAAGAATATTCTGCCATCCCTTCACAGTGACTGTGTCCAAAGGCAAAAATGACCAACCAAGCAGCACTGTTGGAACACTTTCACCAGAAGGACAGCAGTGGTTCACCATTATTTTCTCAAGGGCGATTAGTTATTGCCAATAAATACTGGCCTTGTACATCCCACAAAGGAATTTTTAAAAAAACCTTAAATGTTTAACAGGGAAAATGACAATAACTTACTGAAATCATTTACCTGTAGCCCAGTCAAGTGTTGTAAGGAAGTAGACAGGAATGAGATCAGCCTCAAAGTTACCATTAATATGAACTTCAAGAAACTTTCAACAGAAAAGTATCAAATTGCTTTCTTTCCTGGAATCAAGCAATTGAGAAGAGTTTGAAAATCACTGACAAGTAACCGTCACAAAGGATAACATAGTTCCATTCTCCGAGCTGAGATCCTATCAAATGCAGCATTGCAAATTAATTCAAGTCATTGTTTTGGCACAGATATCTTTGAGCAAAATAAAACAATGTGGTTCGTATGCTCATTGTTATTAAGTATCTGAGCAACTTTGGCTTTTTACTAGACCGTTAATTTTGAAAAAAAATGTGCGGAGCTCTTCTTGCAGTCAGAGGAAAAGCTGCACAAAGGCACAGAGAACTGGTCAAAATCTTAAGCGCATGAAAGTCTGGAAATCCTGAAGAAGGGTTTTGGTCCTAAATGTTGACTACTTACTCTTCTCCATAGATGCTGCCTGGCCTGCTGAGTTCCTGCAGCACTTTTGTGCGTGTTGCTTGGATTTCCAGCATCTGCAGATTTTCTCTTGTCGACTAATCAGTGTTCAGTGGTGGTGTGAGCAGGGGAGAGGCAGAGGAGTTTGTAGAACTAGTTACAGAGTGCAAGATCAAAATGGTTAAAAGTGCAGGATTCGTTGGAGTGAATGAGGAAGGATTGAGCAAGGCGGGAGACTAGGATCCGTGGAATGGAATGGACAGCTGAAGGTATAGACCTCCCTAAGTGGTTCAATGAGTTACAGATTAATTTGTAGATCAATATTTTGAGTAATCTGGCTGACAACACCACCAGTATATTAAAATATAAATTATTGTGCAAGGTATCTAATCTGAATTCCTTGGAACTAAGTAGCATTTGATTATTAATACCAATTTTTGTTTATCTATAATAGTATTTTTACATAATTATTTTCATTTTAAATGATACTTGTATGTCCTAATATGCTTTGTGTGTAATACATACCACACAGAACATATAAGCCAATTTCAGGAAATTTGCAATAATTTTTGGTTGGAATCCTCAAAAGTGCTTGGATTCTTTTTTTTTGATATTTCTGAACTGTTTGCTAGTTACACCATATACCTTCTATAGACCGTAGCTCCCGACAATGGCTCTGGAGCTCAGCACCTTCAGATGTCCTAATCTCCAGGCAAATCTAAAAGGCGTTTTGGCAGAGGAGTGCAAGTTATGGATGGAATTCTGCACTCTCTGCCTTCATCTGAACACTGCTTAATCATTATCTTTTCAATCAATCACCTAACTGTGGCTCATTCTCTTGTCATTTCAGTAATATACTGTTAGTGTTGTAATAGCATGGGACTACATCACTTAAATCAAACACATGTCTCACAGCAATGAGATTACAATAGTAGTGAAGTGCATTTTTAAACAATGTGTCATAAGTATTACAATATTGATTTGACTGATAATGAATTACACATTATGATTAATTGCAGGGTTTCCTTTTGAAATTGCATTCTGGCACAATTAATTTCTTGAAATCAATAGTCCGTCTCCTTAATCCATAGCTCATTATAAAATCTACAATTTAAGCCAATTTGCAATTCGAACTCTATCTTGTTTGGTAAAGAGTCTTGAAACAGGCCTGATAATAATTCCAGAAAGATCAATGCACCAGGACAAAAAGGTGAGAATTCTTGATTTTGTGAAGGACAAATTTAGGACAAACATCACCTTGGTCAAAGATATGAAAGGAGATGCTAAGAGAGCTAATTCCAGAAGACGAGATTGAGGTAACAGAAAGCACAAGCCCCAGTTGTTAGTTGTTTCCATTTATTCTTTAAAAAGTTGTCAGGTATCTCCCATTAGATATTCCAATTCCTCTGCTGTAGCTTCCATGGAAAGGCTACCTCCTTTTAGTGCTCCTCCTCCTTCTCCCATGGTCCACTCTCTTCTCCTCTCAGATCCCTTCTTCGTCAGCCCTTTACCTTTTCCACCCATCACCTCTCCTTCGTCCCTCCTTCCCCCTCACCTCGTCTCATGTATCATCTGCCAGTTTGTACTCTGTCCCCTCTGCCCATCTTCTTATTCTGGCTTCTTTCTCCATTCCTTTTCAGTCCTGATGAAGTGTCTCAGCCTGTTTTTACCACTTCACAGATACTGCGTGATTTGCTGTGTTCTTCCAGCATTTTGTGTGTGTTACTGTGAAAACGTAAATTGTCTCTACTGTGTTTCAAGCTGTAAGGTTTAGCATAAAGTAAATGAAAGGAGAGCAGGAGTAAGCCATGTAGGCCGTGGCTTCTACTCTACCACTTCAATAAAGCAGACATCCCACCTCTCCCGGAACTTCCAGGAGTCTCCCGCATATTAACAGTGGCTCCCTGATGCCCGCAAATTATATACAATATCACGGAAATCAATTTTTTTGAGAGCGAGCGAGAGAAAAGCAAAAGAGAGCGCGAGAGCAACCACGAGAGAGTGAGAAAGAAAGCAAGCGAGCGTGCGAGCAAGAGAGCGAGCGAGCGAGAAAGCAAACGAGAGCGAGCGAGAAAGCAAGCGTGAGCGCGCGAGCGAGAGAGGGAGAGAGCGCGCCATGGCAGAGTGTTCCAAAAAAAATATAAAACGTACGTCACCCCAGACTACACTAAAGTGTACCCCTGCCTAATAGGGGTCAAAATAATGACAGTGTTGCTCGCTGCACTGTTTGCAACAGTGACTTTTCTATTGCCCATGGTGGGTTAAGACTATAAAAGACATGTTGAGGTAAGTTTAACAGGTGTCATTCATTCAATAGTATAGCTAATGTTATTTAAACTAGCTGCAGCTGCTAAGGAGCTACTCTATTGCAGACATCCCACCTCTCCCGGAAGTCTCCCGCAAATTGATGGTGCTACCTCCCTGAAATGAGTTTTTGCAGGGTGGGATGTCTGAATAAAGTCAAACATTAACTTGATTTTCATGCATGATTGCCATTATATTTGGATTCTGCAAAAGCCCAGAAATCTCAGATTAGAATATATTTAATCAATTGATTCCTGAAAATCTCTGGGGTAGAGAAAGCCTAAAGTTCAGGACAGAACAAAATCCTCATCATATATGTCAATAACACCTTTATTGAGACTATGACATTGTTTTGGACTTACCACAACAAAGGAATCATCTTATAATAACCTTATATGTCCTCTCAGTGCTTTTTGTGATCATTTTAAGATCACCTCTTATTTTTACTAGAGTGTGTAAACTCCATTTCCTTATTCTTTACTTATGAAATTATTTGTTTATAAATGGGATCCACGTCGTGACACATACAAAATGCTGGAGGAACTCAGCAAGTCAGGCAGCATCTATGGAATGAATGAACAGTCCATGTTTCAGGCCAATACTCAGCTGAAGAGGAGGCCATGGACTGCCATGTCAGATCACGAATGGACATGGGGATTAAAATGTTTGGCAACTGGGTGATTCTGCACTCAGCAGATGGAGCAGAGGTGCTCAATGAAGCAGTCCCCCAATTTATGACAGGTCTCACCAATATAGAGGAGGCCGCTTCAGAAACACCAGACTCTGTAGATGACCCCAGCAGGTTAGCAAGTGAAGTGTTGCCTCACTTGGAAGAACTGTTTCTCGGCTCAAGAGTAGGACATGTCAGAACGGGAATGGGAATCGGAATTAAAGTGTTCGGAGAGCCATATTTGTACTGCAATCTAGTTATCTCCCTGGACCGGCAAGAGACTGCAGATCTCTATTGAAGATGGTGGTGTGCTCAGACACAGCGACCACTTCATTTCTGGGTGCAATAGTTTGTCAATATCCTGTACGTCTTAGTTATGATCAGGAAACACTGCTGACTTGAATTAGATACTGGGACATGGAGCAACATACAGCGTTTTGAGTCAAAACAGCATACAATTTCTTTCCCCACTAAAATGCAGTGCCACCCGCTGAGTTCTTCCAGCACACCATCTGTTGCTCCACTCATCCCTCTATAAATAAGCAAACAAGAACTGGATGCAGGTCCCCGGGTGTGGTCTCACCACAGCCTCGATCTTTCCTACTTTTGTCCTGCAGCATGTTCAAGAGGCAGCTCCAACGTGATTCCCTCAGCGATGTTAAATTTTAAAATAAATCCTGTGCTTATTCGGTGCTTCTCACATAAGTGTCCACACTTCCTATCCTCCACACTAATGTCGGTTGGCTGAAAGAAATGTGGGCCAGATCTCCCACGTTCCAAGCTATTGTCAGGCCCTGATTTATGAAGCATGTTGAAGCAGTTCCATGCAGAGACCCAGTTCAGTCTTCCAACCATTTCTTTCAAATGAAGCACGAAGTTGGATGTAGTCCTAGATGAAAATAAACACTACTCTGCTTTTGGCATCGGTTTCTCAAGCTTCAAATCATCTGGGTTTATTTGAAAGCAACAGAGTTAAATTGGTTTTATTTAAAGGTTTACATAGAAGAAGGCGCATGAATTTCAGCTAAAGTGAGCTGATTGCTCAGCACTGAACCACCCTTCATCTTAAAGATCTACACTCAGAAGCCACAGTATTAGGTACATACACCTGTACATCTGCTCATTAATGCAAATATCTTCTCAGCCAAACACATGGCAGCAACTCAATGCATAAAATCATGCAGACATGGTCAAGAGGTTCAGTTAACGTTCAGACCAAACATTAGAGTGGGGAAGATATGTGATCTAAGTACATTTGACCACGGAATGATCATTAGTGACAGACGGGGTGGTTCGAGTATCTCAGAAACTGCTAATCTCCCAGGATTTTCCACACACACACAGCAGTCTCTGGAGTTTACATAGAGTGGTGCAAAGAAACAAAAACAAACATCCAATGAGTGGTAATTCAGTGGACAAAAACGCCTTGTTAATGAGAGAGGTCAGAGGAAAAGAGCCAGACTGGTTCAAGCTGACTGAAAGGCAACAGTAACTCAAATAATCACATGCTACAACAGTGGTGTGCTGAGGAGCATCCCTGAATGTGTTGAACCCTGAAGTGTGTGGGCTACAGAAGCAGAAGGCCATGCCAGGTTCCACTCCGGAACCTAAAAAAGTGGCACTGAGTGTATTCCCCAAAGCTACCCCTGCACCCACCACCCTCCACCCCCCCGCCCCCGACTAGTCATGAAGGGTTAAAAAAAGGCAATAATAAATCAGCAGCATGCTCTTAAAAAATTGCATAACATCCAACAAAAAAATGCATACAAACAGGTAGAGGATATTGTGCAGTAATGTGGCATTAAAAGTCTTTAAAATTTATTTCTAGTCATATTTGCACAGAACACTTGATTGTGGGAAGCTAGTCTTCACTTCAAGTGCTCTAAGGATGGATAATGTTTATAGCCTGATAATCTGCCTTAAACAAACAGGTATGTTTAAACCAGCTGGGTAAAATCTCATGTGCCAGTTAGGCTTAAGTCACATTTGAAAGAACCATCACAAAGGATGATTTGTTCTCTTTGGTTCAAACATTTACCAGGACGTGGGGGGTGGGGGGGGGAATGATGAGTAAATAAGTAAATGGTCATTTAAAGAGGAATTCTGGGAATTCCTTTCACAACCAGGTAGCCAAGGCATTCTACAATGATAGCACCTATTCCTTCACAAAGTGGCAGATTACTTCAGGGGAAAACAGAGAAAACCTTGTCAGCAGTTACACACGGGCAGGAGACATACTTAGAAAAGACTCACACTGTTAAAATGACAGAAACGAGCTCTAACAAGTATTCGGCTGAAACGGCTACTTCCACAGATCATTCAGTTTTGGTGTTCATAGAAAAATATTTGTACCTCATAACATGTACACAGTTATAATGAAATCTCTGGGTTATAGAGATACACACGGTGGTTACTTTACTAGGTACAGGAGTGTATCTAATAAAGTGGTTACAGGAGTGGAAACCAGTGTGGTCTTAGCCCTACCACTTCAAGGCTTGACGTGTTGCGTCAACACGCCAACCACTGTGGTTATTTGAGTTACTGTCACCTTCCTGTCAGTTTGAACCAGTCTGGTTATTCTCCTCTGACCTCTCTCACTACCAAGGCATTTTCACGCTCAGAACTGCCACTCACAGAATGTTTTTTTTCACACCATTCTCTTTACGCTCTACATTGTTGTGCGTGAGTATCCTTGGAGATCGGCAGTTTCTGAGATACTCAAACTACCCTGTCTGGCATTAAGAAACATTCTACAGTCAAGGTCTCTTAGACCACATTTCTTCCCCATTCTGATGTTTGATCAGAACAACTGAACCTCTTGACCATGTCTGCATCCTTCTATGCATTATGCTGCTGCCACATGATTGGCTGCTTAGATATTTGCATGTGCACCTCATAAAGTGCACCTCACTGAGTGTTTGTGGTAGCCTTGCGACAGATCAGCTAAAGACTCAAAACGAGTACAAGTCTAATACATGCATGCATTCTGTTAATGAATGAAAAGGTTTGGAACTGTGTTATACATTACTTAGATTACTGGTCTATCTAATTTTCCGTCTTTTTCTTGCTCTTGATATTTACAGATGTAACAGCAACAGTGATGTCTGGACAATTAAACCCATGCTCCAATGTCATACTTAAGTTTACAGACAACACTTTTGTTGTTGGCTGAACCAAAGATGGTGTGGAATTGGCACATCGGAGGGACATTGAGAATCTGTTTGAATAGTATCACAACAATCTCTCACTCAATGTGAGGAGAAAACAGTACACTTATTATCAACTACAAGAGGAGGAAAACAGAGGTCCACGAGCCAGTTGTCATTGGGGGAACGGAGATGAAGAGGGACAATAGGTTTAAATTCCTTGGAGTCAACATATCAGTGGACCTGTCCTAGGATCACCACATAAGTGACATCACATAAAAGGCACAACAATGCCTCTACTTTCTTATAAGTTCGTGTAGATTTGGCATGTCATCAAAAACCTTGAGAAACTTCTTTAGATGCAGAATGGAGAGTTTCTTGCCTGGTTGCATCACAGCCTGGTATGGAAACACCAATACTCAAGGTGGAAATAGTACAGAAAATAGTTTGTACAGTCCAGGCAAAGCCCTCCCCAACATTGAAGACATTTATATTGTGCACTACCACAAGAAAGCAGCGTTCATCGTCACAGTAACCCATCATAAAGGCTATGCCCTCTTCTCACTACCATTGGGCAGGACGAACAGAAGCCTCAGGTTCTATCCAACAGGTTCAGGGAGAGTAATTACTCTAAATCCATCAGGCCACTGAATCAGTATGGATAACTTCAATTACCACAATTCTGAACTTTCAAGGACTTTTTACAACTCATGTTCTCAGCATTATTGTTTGCACAGTTTGTCTTCTTTGGCACAGTTGTTGTTTGTCAATCTTGTCATAGTTTTTTTTTGTGAAATTCTATTATGCTTTATTTTCTTGTAAATGCCTGTAGGAAAATGAACCTCAAGGTAACATACTGTATAGGTAGTTGATAATTGCAAATTGGGGGACAGCTCAGTTGAACATCTCTGCTCCATCCACCACACAGAGGACTTCCAGGTGGCCAAACATTTTAATTCCAATTGCCATTCACATTCCAACATGATGGTCCATGGGCTCTCTTCTTATGCCAAGATGAGGCCACCCTCAGGGTGGAGAAGTAATACTTTATATTCTGCCTGGGTAGCTCCAAACCTGATGGCATTAATATCGATTCCACAAATCAAATTTCCACCCCCTTCCTCAATTCCTCACTCTAACTTTTACCTCTTCTCACTTGCCTATTACTTCCATCTGAGTCCCTTCCTCCTTCCCTTTCTCCTATAGTCCACTCTCCTCTCCTATCAGATTGCTTCTTCTCCAGCCTTTGACCTTTCCCATCCACCTGGCTTCACCTATCACCTTCCAGCTAGCCTCCTTCCACCCCCCCCCAGCTTTTTTTTCAGGTATCTTCCCCCTTCCATCTCAGTCCTGATGAGGTGTCTCAGCCCAAAATGAGTATCTGTTCATTTCCATGGATGCTGCCTGACCTGCTGTGTTCCTCTAGCATTTTGTTGGTGTTGGCTTAGACAATAAATTTACTATGAACTTTAAATTCATTTATTAACAAGGTTAACAAAAAACATGCCCTTGGATTACATTTCCATCAGCATTAAAACTCAAAGGGATATTTAAGTAGGCAAAACAGTGACGATAAAAGAGAAATATTCCGTAGGAATTCCCAATTCACTTGATCAAACCACTTCATCCATTCAAAATCAGGATTTAGTTTTCCAGAAGAACGAATCCCACAGGAGGTCTGAAACTTTGATCAATTTTGACTGTCGGTTCAGTTTAGTCAATAACATACAAAGCCTCTCATAATTCTGGGAGTTAAGCGCAAAGAAAACAAACTCCGTTCAATAGGAGATTTGACCAAGCCATTAGAACTCACAATAAGCAAAAAGTGAAAGCAACTTTAAGTAACTTTTTTTTAATATAATTTTTATTGAGTTTTCAAAAAGAATACATGAAAAGATAAAATCTACCCTCCCCCCCCCCATATATATAGTCCCACCTAAAAAGAAAGAAAGAGAGAAAAAAGAAAAGAACCGCCTGGGTGTTGGAAGGTTTCCACATGCTCCATGGGATTCAAAATAAATTTGGTATAATTATTCGTTACTTTCCCCAAGGGACCAAGGTCTTTATCGGAGCACTTAAATATGCCATCCTATCTTTTGTAAATAAGGGCGCCAAATATTCAAAAATGTTACATATTTATCTCTTAAATTATAAGTAATTTTTTCGAGTGGAATAGAACTAGCCATTTCATTATTCCAACGATCCATACTTAAATACGAATCAGATTTCCAAGTAACTGCTATAGTCTTCTTAGCTACTGCCAATGCAATTTTTATAAATTCTTTCTGATATTTATTCAATTTAAGTTTCGTTTTTATCCCTTCAATATCACCTAATAGAAATAATACAGGGTTATGTGGAAGTTGAGTTCCAGTAATTTGTTCCAATAAGACTCTTAAATTTATCCAAAAGTGTTGAATTTTAAAACAAGACCAAGTAGAATGTAAAAAAGTACCAATTTCTTGATTACACCAAAAGCATTTATCGGATAGATTTGAATTTAATCTATTTATTTTTTGTGGTGTAATATATAATTGGTGTAAAAAATTATATTGTACTAATCTAAGTCGAACATTTATTGTATTTGTCATACTGTCAAGACAGAGTCTTGACCAATTTGTTTCATCAATATTAATATTCAAATCTGTTTCCCATTTTTGCTTTGACTTATGGGTTCCTTGTTTAATTGTCTGTTCTTGAATCAAATTATACATACAAGAAATAAATTTTTTAATTTTCCCTTTTTGAATTAAAATTTCAATTTCATTAGGTTTTGGCAAAAACATTGTTTGACCCAGCTTACCTTTTAAGTAAGCCCTTAATTGAAAGTAACAAAAGAAAGTATTATTAGATATTTTATATTTATCCTTTAATTGTTCAAATGACATCAATATACCTCGTTCAAAACAATCTCCTATAAATTTAATCCCTTTTTGGTACCAATTATATAAAAGTTGATTGTCCATTGTAAAAGGAATAAGTCTGTTTTGAAACAAAGGTCTCCTTGCTAATAGAGATTTCTGTGTTTCATTATCATCATTTATCTTATTCCATAAATCAATCAAATGTGTTAATATAGGAGATTCTTTCTTTTCCCGTATCCATTTAGATTTCCATTTATATATAAAATCTTCAGGTCTATTTTCTCCTATCTTATCTAGTTCTATTTTAATCCATGCTGGTTTTTGATCATCAAAGAAAGATGCAATAAATCTAAGTTGATTTGCTTTATAATAGTTTTTAAAGTTTGGAAGTTGTAACCCTCCTAACCTAAATTTACATGTCAATTTTTCCAATGATATTCTTGACATTTTACCTTTCCAAAGAAATTTTCTCACACATTTATTTAACTCTTGAAAAAATTTCTGTGGCAATTGTATTGGTAATGTTTGAAACAAATACTGTAATCTAGGAAATATATTCATTTTTACAACATTGACTCTACCTACTAATGTTATTGGTAGTATCATCCATTTGTCAAAATCTTCTTGAATTTTTTTCAACAGTGGTAAATAATTAAATTTATATAAATTCTTTACATCATTATCAAGTCTTATACCTAAATATTTATACCATTTACCGGCCATCTAAATTGGGTTACTAATCGACATTGACTATAGTCTCCTAAGAGGGAAAATTTCACTTTTATTCCAATTCATTTTGTAACCTGATACCTTCCCATATTCATCCAATCTAGAAGATAGTTTATGTAACGAATGTTGTGGGTTTGTTAAATAGATCAAAGCATCATCGGCAAAAAGATTAATTTTATATTCCTCCTGATTAACTCTAAAACCCATAATATCTGGATCAATTCTGATTAGTTCTGCTAATGGCTCTATCGCCAGTACAAATAAAGCAGGTGATAATGGACAACCTTGTCTAGTTGACCTTTTTAACTGGAATGGTGTTGAAATTTGAGAATTTGTCACTACTTTAGCTTTAGGGTTAGAATTTAAAGTTTTAATCCAATTTATAAAAGATGTTCCTAACCCATATTTTTCTAATACTTTAAATAAAAAATCCCATTCTAATCTATCAAATGCTTTTTCTGCATCCAAAGCTACTACTATACTCTTCTCATCCCTTTTTTGTGCCAAATGAATTATACTGAGTAGCCGGGTTACATTATCTGCCAATTGTCTATTTTTAGTAAATCCTGTTTGATCCATATGTATTAATTTTAGTAAATATTTAGATAATCTATTCGATAAAATTTTTGCTATTATTTTATAATCCGTATTCAATAAAGAAATAGGCCTGTATGATGTTGGTTTCATAGGGTCTCTGTCTTTTTTTGGCAATACTATTACAATCGCTGTTGAAAAAGATTCTGGAAGTTTATGTATTTTTTCTGCTTGACGTATTAGTTCCATAAAAAGAGGAAATAATAAATCTTTAAATTTTTTATAAAATTCAGGTGGAAAACCATCTTCTCCTGGAGATTTATTACTTTGGAGTGATCCTAAAGCTTCTTCAACTTCTTTTAATGTAAAAGGCATATCTAATCCCTTCTGTTCTTCCAAATTCAATTTTGGAAGAGAAATTTGTGATAAAAACCTTTCTATCTCATTAACATCATTTTGGGATTCTGATTGATATAATTCAGAATAGAAATTTTTAAAAGTTTCATTTATTTCAAGAGGTTTATAAGATATTTTATTTGCCCTTGTTCTAATTGCATTTATTGTTTTGGAAGCTTGTTCTGTTTTCAACTGCCAGGCAAGAATTTTATGTGCTCTTTCACCTAACTCATAATACCTTTGTTTAGTTCTTATAATTGCTTTTTCCGTTCTATATGTCTGAAGCGTATTATATTGTAACTTCTTATTGACAAGTTGTCTCGTTTTTCTTCTGACATATACCTTTGAGATTCTTTTTCTATTTTTGTAATCTCTTTTTCCAATTGATCTAGTTCTGCCATATATTCTTTCTTAATTTTAGATGTATAACTTATTATCTGGCCCCTAAGATATGCTTTCATCGCATCCCATAATATAAATTTATCATCCACTGAATGAAAATTTGTATCCAAAAAAAATTGAATCTGCTTTTTCATAAAATCACAGAAATCTTGATGTTTTAATAATGTTGAATTAAATCTCCATCTATAAGCCACTTCTTCCTTATCAGCCATTATTATTGTCATTAATAAAGGGGAATGATCTGATAATATTCTTGCTTTATATTCCATATTTTTCACTCTGTGTTGAATATGCATTGATAATAGAAACAAATCTATCCTTGAGTAAGTTTTATGTCTACGGGAATAGAACGAATAGTCTCTTTCTTTAGGATTGATTCTTCTCCATATATCAATCAAATTTAATTCCTTCATCAATGATAAAGTTAAATTTACTACCTTCAATTTTATAACAGCCTTGGTTGATCTATCTAAGACTGGGTCTAAGCAAAAATTAAAGTCTCCTCCAATTAATATTTTTTCATGTGCATCCGCCAAATTCAGAAAAGCTTCTTGTATGAATTTTGCATCATTTTCGCTTGGTGCATAAATATTCATAAAAGTCCATAATTCAGAAAAAAGTTGACAATGTATAATCACGTATCTCCCCGCAGAATCAGTTATTACATTTTGTATTCTAATTGGTAACGTTTTATTGATCAAAATTGTTACTCCCCTCGCTTTTGAATTAAATGAAGCCGCAACAACACTTCCCACCCAATCTCTCTTTAGTTTCTGATGTTCAGTTTCTGTTAGGTGTGTTTCCTGTAAAAAAGCTAAATCTATCTTCATTTTTTTTATATGTGTTAAGATTCTTTTTCTTTTCACTGGTCCATTAAGCCCATTAACATTAAAACTCAAAAAATTCAATAAATTAGTCATTATTCTTAACAAAGTTACTCCAATCTAAAACATTACTTATCTTCTCAACTCTCATAGTTCCTTGGGGAATCTCTTTAAACTTCACCATGTTGCTATGTGTTTCCCTCCCAACCTTCCAGGCAAAAAGAAAAGAAAAGATAGAAAGAATACAAAAAAAGAAAAAACAAAATACCCCCCCACTAATGTTGTGAATGAAAAGATACACAACACTACCCCCCTCCATTTTACGGGTCGTGGCAAAAGCCACGCTTGCACACATGATTAGCGTAGCAATCGATCAGTGCTTCTTCCAGCTCCCCCGCAACAAAAAAAAATTATATATATATATAGGCAAAATTAATGTTACTATTCCCAACTAATACTCCTCCAGTTTTAACCTTTCTTACCCCCCTCGTATAATTAATGATATATTTATACATTCATCCAGCTTCAAAAATCCAACAAGTCCATTCTTTAACCCAATCTTCATCTTCAATCTATCTTGCTCCCCTGGATTTGTTCTTGTATCTGGTGAATATTCAGAGAATCTCGCACAAACTGCTCTGCTTTCTGGTAGTCATCAAAAAATCTTTTTTCTCCACCGGGCAAAAAAATCTTCAAGGTTGCAGGATAACGCAGTATAAATTGATAACCATGATCCCATAGGGTTTTTTTCAATGGATTAAATTTCTTCCTTCTCTTCAAAAGTTTATAACTTATATCAGGGTAGAAAAAAACTTTGTTCCCTTTAATTATCAATGGCCCTTTTCTATCCTTGGCAGCTCGAGCAGCTGCCTGTAGAATCCTTTCCTTGTCTTGAAATCTTAAGAATTTTATTAAAATCGATCGTGGATATTGGTCATCTTTTGTTTTTGGTCTTAGAGCTCAATTTCAATTGGTCGAACCTCCTCTCTTCCATTTGCAAAACATCCGGGATCCATTTTTGAAAAAATTCTATTGGTTTTTCTCCCTCCATACCTTCTTTAAGACCAACAATTTTAATATTATTACGTCTACTGAAATTTTCCAACATGTCCACTTTCTCCAAGAGTCAATTTCTTTCCGAGTTCCAGACAAGCAAATCATTTTCTGTTTTTTCCACTCTATCATTCATATGCCCCATTGCTCTTTCCATCTTTTGAAGCTTCTTACCCATTTTGTCCTGTCTTTCCATAACTTTATTATAGCACATCTTCGTATCTCTAAACTCTTCTCTTACTTTTCTTAGTTCAGCCGTTAATTGCAATATAGCCTCTCTTATGTCTCTATTATCTCCTTTACTTCCAATCGCTTCCAATTCTTCCTCCTCTTCTTCATCTGTATTCTCTGCAGAATCCAATTCTGACTCTGAGTCATTTTCAATTGCAGTGGCTGTCGGTTCTTGTAGTTTGCGTTGTGTTGATTTGCGCATGCGCTCTTCTTTGCGCATGCGCATTTCCGGTGCCTTCTTCGAAGAACCCGTTACCACTGCCATTGCTCCCTGTTCTACCGAAGCAGATCCAACCTGAGTCCGAGGCTCCATCGTTGCAGTAGGCCCTTTTTTCTTCCCCTCTCGCGGCTGCTTCGCAACAGCAGACTTCTTTTGTTGCGGTTTAGGAGGCATATCGTAAAGTAGTCTTACAAAGTTTATAAATAGTTTTCAGAAAATATTTATTAACTTTGTTTTGTTTAAACGGTACTTTACTGATTTGTTGGGGGAGAGCTGGATTTACACGTCTCAATCCCACGTCATCACATGACGCCCCCCCAACTTTAAGTAACTTTGAAACATCATGGTACCTTAGCAGTTAGCACAACACTTTTACAGCTCGAGGCATCAGAGTTCGGAGTTCAATTCCAGCACCATCTTAAGGAGTTTGTACCTCCTCTCCATGACTGCATGGGTTTCCGCCTGCTTCTCTAGTTTCCTCCCAAAGTCTGAAGATGTATTGATTCGTAGATCAATTGGTTATTGTAAATTGCCCTGTGATTAGGCCAGTGTTAAAAAGGTGGGTTGCCGGGCGATGCGCTCATGGGAGTGTTGCAGGGCGGAAAGGGCCTGTTCTGTGCTGTATCTCTCGGATAGATAAATGCATAAATAAATATTTATATACATATTGCTCAGGTAGTTCAAGTAAGCAGCATAGGGGGGCAAATGAAATGGTGTTAACTCCTGGGCCAAAGCTTACTTATTCTGGCCCACGGCTCCTTCAAAAACCACCAGCAACATCTCTGTTATGGGTCAGCTGATGCCAGAGGTCAGATGTCACTTAGCACTGTGTCCAACAGCAGAGCACAATTTTACTGACCTGAAGGAGTGAGATACTGCTTCACTCCAGAACATTACAAAGTTCAAAGTGAATTTATTATCAAAGTACATACATATCACCATATATTGTCTTGAGTTTTGTTTACTCGCAGGGATTTACAGGCAAATAAAAAACACAGGAGAATTTATGATAAGCTATAAATAAAGACTGACAGGGTGCAACTCCATTCTTTTGAATGGATCGCTGACTTTGATCAAAAAAGCTACGTGCAGGTAAGTGATATGATTATTTAACTTAATATTTTAATTATTTTTTAACATCTCAAGGTCTCATAAAGTTAATTTAGTTTGAAATAATTATGCTTTTAATTGTTTGATTTGTTTTTAGGTAGCTTTGATTCTCAGAGTTATTAAAGACAGTTCAAAGCCCTTTGGAGCAATCCTGCATCACATGAGGTATAGTTGCTCAAGATTAACTCTACTTCAGGAAGAAGCACTGCCACCCGGGTCTTTTAGTTTGGTGCGCATGCGAGTCAGTGTGTGTGCGTCTGCGTCTGCGTGTGTGCGCGTCTGTGCATGTGCGTGCGTGCGTCCGTGATGATGTCTTTTTCATGGCTTTTTTTTAACAAGGCACGGAGCGAGAGAGAGACTGTGTGGTGCGCCACTCCTCACACAGACATTTTCGCAGTATTTTTCCCTTTATTTTATGAGGTCGAGTTGCGATCTCGACACTCAACCCGACACGGATGGAAAGCGTACTCGGGAGCGGACCCGACTGGTTTCGAACCCAGGAACCTCTGCGCCTGGGTCCGGTGCCGATGTCATTGCGCCACCAGCCGGCCTACCACCCAGGTCTTAAGGGGACCTGGTGCAGGAGAGCTCAGGAAGGGAGGTGCAGTAATGGGGAAAACAGGGAATCCAGTCCTCGCACATGGCGTGGTGTGAGTTGAGCATTATTCGGTACAATGTAATCTTCCCCAATAAACTCTGTTTGCACATGTTGTGTGAAATGACACATTATCTGTGCTGTGCATAAAGTAGTAAATGATATTTTTCAGTGTTTGACTGTAATTTACAGAAGTATTGACAACAGTAGCTATGCAGAACATTGTCTTGTTCGTATGAACTGTGTAGACGTGTTTCTCAATGGAAATAATCTCTGTAAAATAATATATCTTTGTAAAATATTTAGGCCAGAGGCATTCATGATAAGTCATTGACCTGAAGCATTAACTGTTTCTCTCTCCTGATGCTGCTTGACCCATTGATTCCTCAAGGCTCTATTTTTATTAAAGCAATGTCTAAATATTTCCAGAGTAGGGGCACAAAAGAACATGCAAGAATTGAAAATAAAAAGAGAACTGCCCATGTTTGAAATCAGAAACAAATAAAATGAAAGGTCTAGGGAACATGAATGTTAATTTCTTTTTCCTCAGTTGCTGCCCGCTTCCTCATCAAGCCCCCTCCTCACTATTCAGGCCTTGCTCTCTTCTCCCTGCTACAATCTAGGAGGGGGCACAGGAGCCTCAGGACTCATGCCACCAAGTTCAGGAACAGTTATTACCCCTCAAGCATCAGGATCATGAACCAGAGGAGATAACTTCACTCATCTTCACTTACCCCATCACTGATCTGTTCCCTCAACCCATGGACTCACTTTCAAGGATTCTTCATCTCATGTTTTTTTTAAGATTAGAAGGACACACAGTCCTCTTTTATTGTCATTTAGTAATGCATGCATTAAGAAATGAATCACTGTTTTTCCAGAATGATATCACGGAAACACATGACAAACCAAGACTGAAAAACTGACAAAATCCACATAATTATAACATATAGTTACAACAGTGCAAAGCAATACCGTAATTTGATAAGAACAGACCATGGGCATGGTACATTCTCAAAGTCTCTCAAAAGACCCATCACCTCACACAAACGGTAAACCTCCAGCGCCGCAAACTTGTCAATGCAGCATCCCGGAAGCATCCGACCACAGTCCGACTCTGAGTCCGTCGGAAAACTCCGAGCCTCTGACCAGCTCTCCGTCACCGATGCACCGAGCACCATCTCTGCCGAGTGCTTCGACCCCGGCCCCGGCAAAAGGCAATAGGTGAGGCCGAGGATTTGGGGCCTTCCTTCGGGAGATTCTCGATTGCACAGTAGCAGCAGCAGCGAAGCAAGCATTTCAGAAGTTACTCCAGATGTTCCTCCGTGCTTCTTCATGTCTGGCTCTATCAAACTGGGATTGTGCATGGCATCCTGCTTCAGAGATACGATATCAATTCGGAACGGCTGCGCGTGCTGCATCACGCCGCCACCTTCTCCTTTGATATATATTGCTTATTTATTAACATTTATTAACATCAATATTAACATTATTATTATTTTCTTTCTGTATTTGCACAATTTACTGTCTTTTGTACATTGATTGTTTGTCCTGTTGGTGGCGATCTCTCATTGAGTCTATTGTGTTTCTTGTATTTACTGTGAATGCCCATAAGAAGCTGAATCTCAGGATTCTATATGCTGACAGATATATACTTTGATTGTAAATTTACTTTGAACTTTGACTTGCTGAAATTCTCCAGCTTTTTTGTTTCTATTTAATGTGTCTACGTGATGATTTTCACATGTCCAGACAGTCCAGTGCACTTTACAACTGTCTGTCCATGCAGTCACTTCCCAGTGGAAGAAATATGAGAGCAAATTTACCAAAAGAAGTTCTTACAATGAACAGAAATAATCACATTTTTGGCATTGAATGGCGAATAAATAAAAACCAGGACACATGCCCAGTCATTCTTCATTAGGACCATCAAATTTTACATCCACATGAAAATTCAATTAGAAGCACGAACAGAACACTCAGCCTCTTGACTCTTCTCTTGCATTTAACAAGATCATGGCTGATCTACTTGCAATGGCAACTCTGGATTCCTGCCTAACTCCCAAAACCTCTGATCGCCTTGCCTAATTAAAAGTTCTCTCCCTCAACAAACAGAGTTCCAAAGATTGACAACAACTCTGAAAGAAACATCTTTGCTTTATCTCTGTCTTAAATGAGCAATCTTTTATTGAATAGTTCAAGGTTCAAAGTAAATTTATCATTATCTTGCAGGCATTCACAATAGAACAAAGAAAATACGATAGAATCAATGGAAAACTACATATACAGACTGACCATCAAATTATGTTCAAAAGAAGACATTCTGTGCAAATACAAATAAATAAATAAACAAACAAACAGACAGATAAATTATTTAATTAATAATACGGTAAGTTCGCCAAATCCTTCAGGGGGTCATAAAATTGCTTGTTCGTTTCAACGGTCCAAAAGTAAATTTCCTAAGGGGAAATTACAGGCTGCAGATTGCAGCAACAGCATTTCAGAAGTATATCTATCGCCACTCAATTACCTGAAGTGGGACTTGAACCCACAGTCATATCACTCCGAAGTGAATTCCACTGGCTGACACTATGGGTACAATTTAAGCAACAAATGACATTTGGGCAAATTTGCACCACGTATGCTGTCAGGCCAAATATTATTTCTGCCTCATGTCAGTGTTAATGCCACTGTGCTTTGCAGAGCTTCCAGGAACTATTTTTGTTTGCTCAATTTGGCAGTGTGATACATAGTTTGTGCTGCCAAACAAACAATGAAATCCTCATTAACATCAGTTTGTGTCTGGCTTCCTTTTTGGAGAAATGTGTATGAACACTGCATCACAAAGGCCGAAGGCATTTCTTCCCTGGCAAACAAACTGACATTAAATAATAAAACATTTTGTGTGAACATTTGCAAAGAAGGTGAACTCAGCGGAACAGCCAAAAACTTGTTCCAGGGGTTGTCAGCCCTCTGCATGGTGTGATTTTCTGTGTCTCAATCAAGGCTCAATAGCATCTCACCTCTGAAGGTCTGGGGTTCAAATCCCACCCCTGAGGCATCAGTACAAATCGCGTTTGACAGTCCAAACTGACACTACTAAAAAGTAGAAAGAAAGTAAAATAAGAACAAAAAATGTTGTAAACACTTTACTGATCAGGCAACACACATCAAAGTTGCTGGTGAACGCAGCAGGCCAGGCAGCATCTGTAGGAAGAGGTGCAGTCGACGTTTCAGGCCGAGACCCTTCGTCAGGACTAACTGAAGGAAGAGTGAGTAAGGGATTTGAAAGTTGGAGGGGGAGGGGGAGATCCAAAATGATAGGAGAAGACAGGAGGGGGAGGGATAGAGCCAAGAGCTGGACAGGTGATTGGCAAAAGGGGATACGAGAGGATCATGGGACAGGAGGTCCGGGAAGAAAGACAAGGAGGGGGGAGGGGGAACCCAGAGGATGGGCAAGAGGTATATTCAGAGGGACAGAGGGAGAAAAAGGAGAGTGAGAGAAAGAATGTGTGCATAAAAATAAGTAACAGATGGGGTACGAGGGGGAGGTGGGGCATCAGCGGAAGTTAGAGAAGTCGATGTTCATGCCATCAGGTTGGAGGCTACCCAGACGGAATATAAGGTGTTGTTCCTCCAACCTGAGTGTGGCTTCATCTTTACAGTAGAGGAGGCCGTGGATAGACATGTCAGAATGGGAATGGGATGTGGAATTAAAATGTGTGGCCACTGGGAGATCCTGCTTTCTCTGGCGGACAGAGCGTAGATGTTCAGCAAAGTGGTCTCCCAGTCTGCGTCGGGTCTCACCAATATATAAAAGGCCACATCGGAAGCACCAGATGCAGTATATCACCCCTGTCGACTCACAGGTGAAGTGTTGCCTCACCTGGAAGGACTGTTTGGGGCCCTGAATGGTGGTAAGGGAGCAAGTGTAAGGGCATGTGTAGCACTTGTTCCGCTTACGCAGATAAGTGCCAGGAGGGAGATCAGTGGGGAGGGATAGGGGGGACGAATGGACAAGGGAGTTGCGTAGGGAGCGATCCCTGCGGAATGCAGAGAGGGCGGGGAGGGAAAGATGTGCTTAGTGGTGGGATCCCGTTGGAGGTGGCGGAAGTTACGGAAAATAATATGTTGGACCTGGAGGCTGGTGGGGTGGTAGGTGAGGACCAGGGGAACCCTATTCCTAGTAGGGTGGCGGGAGGATGGAGTGAGAGCAGATGTACGTGAAATGGGGGAGATGCGTTTAAGAGCAGAGTTGATAGTGGAGGAAGGGAAGCCCCTTTCTTTAAAAAAGGAAGACATCTCCCTGTCCTAGAATGAAAAGCCTCATCCTGAGAGCAGATGCGGCGGAGACGGAGGAATTGCGAGAAGGGGATGGCGTTTTTGCAAGAGACGGGGTGAGAAGAGGAATAGTCCAGATAGCTGTGAGAGTCAGTAGACTTATAACAGGGTGAGAAGAGGCCTGGGTAGCCTCCAACCTGATGGCATGAACATCGACTTCTCTAACTTCCGCTACGGCCTCACCTCCCCCTCGTACCCCGTCTGTTACTTATTTTTATGCACACATTCTTTCTCTCACTCTCCTTTTTCTCCCTCTGTCCCTCTGAATATACCTCTTGCCCATCCTCTGGGTTCCCCCTCCCCCTCTCCTTGTCTTTCTTCCCGGACCTCCTGTCCCATGATCCTCTCGTATCCCCTTTTGCCTATCACCTGTCCAGCTCTTGGCTCCATCCCTCCCCCTCCTGTCTTCTCCTATCATTTTGGATCTCCCCCTCCCCCTCCAACTTTCAAATCCCTTACTCACTCTTCCTTCAGTTAGTCCTGACGAAGGGTCTCGGCCTGAAACGTCGACTGCACCTCTTCCTACAGATGCTTCCTGGCCTGCTGCGTTCACCAGCAACTTTGATGTGTGTTGCTTGAATTTCCAGGATCTGCAGAATTCCTGTTGTTTACTGATCAGGCAACATTTTGTGAAGAGTTAATATTTTGGGTAGATAATCTTCCATCAGAACTAACTTTAACATTTAGTTAAATATAACAGGATTTACTGGTCATCACCCATTTTGATTCCACTTCCTATTCCCATTCCAACATGTTGGTCACTGGCCTCCACAACTACCAGTTTGGAGGTCACACACAGATTAGAGGAGCAACAACCTATATTCCTTCTGGGTAGCTTCCAAGCTGATGGCGTGAACATTGATTTCAAATTTCAAAGTAACTTTATTATCAAAGTGCATATATGTCACCATATACAACCCTGAGGTTCATTTTCTTGCCGGCATACCCAATAAGTCTACAGAATAATAACCATAACAAAATCAATGAAAGACTGCCTAACTTGGGCGTTCAACCAGAATGCAGAAGACAACAAACTGTGCAAAATATAAAAAAAATAATAACAATAAATAAATAAATAAGGAATAAGTATCGAGAACATGAGATGAAGAGCCCTTGGAAGTGAATCCACTGGTTGTGGAAACATTTCAATGATTTCTTTAATTTCCGGTAATTTCTCCCCTCCACCTTCCTCTTGTTTAATTCCCCATTCCAGTTCCAAACTACTGTTTAATTGTCATTAACTTCGCAGTTTAACAATTTATTTATATACATGTAACTGTTCAGTATTTTTCCAGGGGTCACAGTATGCATATACAGTTATTCAGTGTGTTCCCCTTGTGGTTACGTTTGTATGATTCTGCAAAGCTCTGGGAGCTTCTCTGGGGCTGCATTATTTGAATAAGGGCTATCTGATTGGCTGGCTCTTATCTGCAAATTTGAATGGAAATGTTCTTATCTGTGGAGTATTTAAAGAACTGACTACATGATAGCACCTCACCTTTTTTCTCTCCCTTCTGCCACTAGCCTCTGCTCCTGTTACTGTACATTTCAAATATTCCTTGTTCTATTAATGCTTTTTAAAACTATTGTGAAGCAACAAGTTTTGTGTCTCTTTCCTGACTTCCCAAAGAAACTTGGATTAAAGACATCTAAATCCAACACCTCTTACCTCTTCCCTTATCCTTACCCATCCATCATCTCCGCCTTCCCTTTCCTCTCATGGTCCACTCTCTTCTCCTATCAGGTTTCTTCTTCTTCAGCCCTTTGCTTTTTCCACCTATTACTGCCCAGCTTCTCAGTTCATTTCGCGCCCCCCACACCCTTCACCAATAACCCAAAAGCTTGTACTTCTTTCCCTCCCCCTCGCCTTCTTATTCAGCTTCCTCCCCCCTTCTTTTCCAGTCCTGATGAAAGGCCTCTGCCTGAAACACTAACTCTTTATTCCCCTCTATATATGCTGCCTGACCTGCTGAGTTCCTCCAGCAATGTTGCTCATTTCCTTAAGCATCTGCAGAACTTCTTGTGTTTATAACTTTCATACTATTTTTGGAAAGCATCTTCTCACAACATTTTTTCTTTGTCAAGCAACAGTACACAGGCTTCACTTTTGGCCCCATGCTCCCATCATTTTTACATGCCCACCCAGTGGTATTGGAGTATCTAAACCACTGTACAAGCAATCCAGGTTTCTGGACCTGTAATCCAAAAGCCTGGTTAAATAATCCACAGAAGCAGGTTCAAAACCCCACCATGATAATTTTTAGCAATGTGGAATTTTTAAAAAATCACTACACACTAGTGATCATAACCTGTTAACCACCTGAAAAACCTATCTGGTTCACTATTCTCCTTCAAGAGTGTAAAATATAATCCTCTTCTTTGCCTCCAGATCAACAAATGTGATGCCTTTTTAAATGGGGTTTTGAAAGCCACTCTCTTATTGTCACAACTGTAGTGATTCAAAGAAAATTTTGCAATGAAAATAAATGCTGGTTTTTCCAGCAACACACGGCATCTAAGCATGAAGAAAGGGCCACATGACATATTATGGCTTGTTTCACACAACAGAAAGAATCCTATGGAGATATCATAATAGAATTGCTGCTCAGCCGACAAAGGACAAAGTCTACCGTGTCTGCGGAACAATCTGTTTGAACCAACTGATCCTTCGGCTTATTGTTGAATTTAGTAGCAATACAAAAATAACATTATGGAATATCCTTTGAATCTATGGAAGGGAATGAACAGTCGACGTTTCGAGTTGAGATCCCTTATCAGGACTCAGACTAAAATATCATTTTATATTTTGGACCAAGGCCTGAAACATTGACTGTTTATTCCCCTCCATTGATGCTACCTGATTTGCTGAGTTCCTCCAGCATTTTGTGAGTATTGCTCAATATTTGCAGCATAGCCGTTATCTTTTGTGTTTATGAAATATATTTAAAATGAATGGCTGAATTTGGTGGGTTGCCTTGTTACTAAAGGGTTAACTGAATCACCTGAAGGAGTGGAAGGTTGTTGAAGTCATTCATCAATGTATCCCCTTCCCCCCTCTCTCCCTCCCCCATCTTCCTCCTCAAACACTTGCGCAAAGAACTGGATTGGTGAATATTATCAGCAATCGAACAACAAATACAACTTTTTACAATGCTTGTCTGGTTGTTGGGCAATCATTACCCTAGTTACCCTAGGGACCTGAGTTATAAGGAAAGGTTGAGTAGGTTAGGACTGTATTCTTTAGAACGTAGAAGATTGAGAGGAGATTTGATCGAGGTATACAAAATTATGAGGGGTACAGATAGGTAAATGCAAGCAGGCTTTTCCCGCTGAGATTGGGTGAGAAGTCATGGGTTTAGGGTGAAATATGAGAAGTTTAAGCTGAACAAGAGGGATCCTTCTTCACCCGGAGGATTGTGAGAGTGTGGAATGAGCTGCCAGCATAAGTGGTGCATGCAAACTCAATTTCAAGGTAAAGGAGAAGTCTGGATAGGTACATAGGCCAGGGGTATGGAGGGTTATGGTCCCAGGGCAGGTTGATGGGAGTAGGCAGTTTAAATGGTTTTGGCATGGACTATGTGGGCTGCAGGGCCTGTTTCGTTGCTGTACTTCTCCATCACTCGAGTTAGTACTAAATGAGGATGGTTAAGGTAATTGTAAAAAGGAATAGGAAGCAATTATACAAGAGATTGAAAAAAACAACATGATTGCATCCATGGGGGCAGTAGGGGGATATTCCTTTAGCTTAAACCCGGCAAGAAGGAACTCGGAATTTATGTCATGATTTACAATAAAATTTGCAGTTTCACAGTGAAAAAATTGTAGCAACAAATAGGTTTGCAAACGTAATTTTTGATGTGTGAAATAGTTTTAAATGTAACTGGAAACACACATGGGTTCCAGTGATTCATAAATAGATGCATCAAGTATAAAGACAGGGAGTTGAATCGATACAACACACTGGTTTGCTCACAATGAGAGCCATTGCACCCAATTCTGGTTTTCATATTTTAGGAAAGATTTGAAAGCCTGCGGGAATGTGTGAAAAGGATTAACTTGGAATGCTTCCAGAATGCAGACACTTCAGCATTAAGCTGAGACTGAGAAGCAAAGTTTGCTCTCCTTGGCAAAAAGGTTCAAAGTAATCTCCTTGGAGAAAAAAAAGATACAATATGCATATGCAAGACATGCACAAAGCCAGGGGAGATGAAAGGAACCAGTTTCTATTAGTGGATGATCCAGATGACTCATATGAACACACACACTGAATGGCCGCTCTATTAGGTACACATGCTCATTAACACAAATATTTAAGCAGCCAATCATGTGGCAGCAACTCAATGCATAAAAGCATGCAGATATAGTCCACAGGTTCAATTGTTGTTGTTCAGACCAAACATCAGAATGCAGAAGAAATGTGATCTAAGTGACTTAGCCTGTGGAATTATTATTGGTACCAGGCAGGGTGGTTTCAACATCTCAGAAACCGTTGATCTCATGTACAGGAGGAGGAAATTTAGCATCATGATCGGCACAATATTGGCTAAATAGCCTGTCCGGTGCTGTGTTCTATGTTCTAAATTATAAAAAGTTGAGGCTTGAGCACTGATTTCTGTGGGATAGCATTTGTTACAAATTGTGTCCACAAATATAGATCCATTCATGTCCAAGCTCTGAAAGGTCAAAATTATCACACGGAGGATAGTGTGTAGTTGATCAAAACTAACTGCTTTGAAAGGCAGTGGAAATAGAATCTAACAATGCCTTACAATAAGATCCAGGATGGAATAATGGAGCAGACTTGATGGCCTAATTCATCTCCTATCTCTTATGGTCTTAAAAAGGTGGTGTGTAGGCATTTGTAGATTTTGATGTCAAGCATTTGAGAAGAGGAAAGAGAAATCGTAACGTCTGTAATTGGAGCCAGCATAAACATTAAGGATAAAGGATTCTTCATTGCTGTTTCCAGAACAGTTTTGTTTTACTATTTAGGGTTCTTAGCCCTGAACTGAACCCCCAAACTGAGAGGACCGCTGGGCCACTCTTAGTCTGGCCTCTGCCCTTTAACCTGTTTGCCATGGGTGACCCTCCCAAAGAGCCAAAGTATAAAGCCCTGACTCCAGTTAACATAGCTCTCTGGGTTATTGAGGCCCACAAGCCCCCAATCCCAACAACAAGGTTGTGGTCCTCTTGGCATGATGAAGGAATCCCTGAACATGGCCAGAGATAGAGGACCATGATTGCTGTCCTAAACACCAGTGGCAAAATGGGCAAAGAATAGACACAAAGGGCCAAATGGGCTTCTATTTCCCGTAAAAATTCTAAGGTTTTATCCCCTCAACATAAAGTGTATTAAACAAAGCCAATCTCCAGATAGTGTAATTTATTTCCCACAGTGTAGGATCTCATATTCTAAAAGATGAATTCTTGGTGTCCCAATCTACTTGATTGAACTTATTTGTCTCCCTGATAACTGTAACACAAATATTCTGCATTTTATTGTCCTTTATTTTACCTCAATGTACTCATACATGGCATGATTTGTCTAGGTGACATACACACAAAAACATTTTCATTGTATTTTGGTACATTTAACAATAATAAACCAATTCCAAATCATCATATAGATGTATATGTTTCCCCCTTTCATTCCTGTCTTTAGAGGTATGATCATTTATATATGTTTCTAAACATCTATGAGTGAGGAAGATTAAAAAAACTATCATTTCTCCTTCTTAGGTGGCCTTGACAAGTTAAGGTTGACTCCGGTTTAGTGAGTTTTGATGTGGCTGATGAGAGTAAAAGTAGATCACTGACTTTACCACAGATGACCTTGAGGAGGTTTAAGACAATAAGACATAAGAGCAGAATTAGGCCACTCAGCCCAGTGAGTCTACTCTGCTATTCCATTATGACTGATTTATTTCCCCCCTCACCCCAGTTTTCCTGCCTTCTCCCTGTAACATTTGATGCCCTTACTAGTCAAGAACCTATCAACCTCAGCTTTAAATATATCCAATGAATTGGCCACCATACCTGTTTGTGGCTTTCAATTCGACAGATTTACCACCTTGTTGCTGAAGAAATTCCCCCTCATCTCTGTTCTAATAGGATGTCTGTCTGTTTTGAGGCTATGTCTTCTGGTCCTAGATTCCCCCACTACAGGAAATACCCTTACCACATCCACTCTATCTAACCCTTTCAATGTTCAATACAGTCGGCCCTCCTTATCTGCGAGTTCCGCATGTGTGAATTTAACCAACCGCGAATCGAGAAAACCCAGAAGTGCTCTTCCAGCACCTGTTGTTCGGACATGTACAGACCTTTTTTTCTTGTCATTATTCTCTAAACAATGCAGTATTACAACTATTTTACATAGCATTTACATTATAAGTAATCTACAGATGATTTAAAGTATACGGGAGGATGTGCGTAGGTTATTGTGGATCAGGATCGAAAAAAAAATGGAAGTTCTCTTACTAAGTAAGTCGGAACAGGTACAGTACATCCAGTATTATTTAGCATCAGTTAATCAAACATTTGTCTTAGTATATAGTATATATTTTACCTTTCTATGCATAAACACTTAAGAAATGTATGTTTCGGCGCTGGGCTCGGGAACGGAAATTCCCGAGTCCAATCCAGTGACAGAGCGCTCCCAAGCGCGCTTTCCATCCATGCCGGGTTGATGTGAAGGATCAAAAACCCAAAACCCCAAAACCCAATAACTAAACCACTGCGTTGCTTAGTAATAATTGTAGCTTTCATCGGGGCAGGGCCTTTCTCACTTTATCTTGACCGACTGTAGCCTAACACTTTTCCAACGTCCGATGGCATTTCACCTAACACTTTTCCAACGTCCGATGGCATTTCACCTAACACTTTTCCAACGTCCGATGGCATTTCACCTCTTTCTGATCGCTTTATTATTTCCACTTTATTTTAAATCGTGATCATGACTATTTTCGTGAACAGAAACACTGCGGATTCAGAGCTCCGCCGCCGGGTCCTAATGTCCACCGCATTTTGACAGGTTGAATAAGGGACTTGAGCATCCGCGTTTTTTGGTATCCGCGAGGGGTCCCAGAACCAATCCCTCGCGGATAAGGAGGGCTAACTGTACATTTCAATGAGATCCCCCCGCCCCCCCCCCCCACCAATTATTCTAAATTCCTGTGAATACAAGCTCCAGCCATCAAAACTTCTCACACATTAACTCTTTTATTCCTGGGATAATTCCCATGAATCCTCTCCAATGTCAGCATATCCTTTCTTAGATAAGGGGCCCAAAACTGCTCACAGTACATTGGGTGGAACATGGCACAGTCAGTGTGGAAACTTGCACTCCTTCTACAGGTTTCTTTGGGCTTCCTTATGCACTGACTGTCAACATGGTCTCAATGCTTGATTTCTATTTGATTGGTCACGGGCCAGGGATTCCCACAGATCAATGAGACCTTGAGAACACACTTTAAATGTTTCCTCAGTTCATCTGAAAAGTTCCTGCAGAGATGAGGCCCTGAGTTGAGTACTGGATTTGGGAGTCTGGTGTTGGGCGTGTAAACATTTTGATTTGGATCATTTCAGATGAACATCCGAAGCGCTGGAGCCTCACAGCAACACTCACGAATTTTGGTGGATTGATCTAGTATAACACTGTTATCTTTACTGCTGCACATTCGGGTTCCCATTTGGCTAACACATGTTTAGTGTTAACAATATCCATGAGCCCAACACATTCGTCCAGATTAAATAGCAAACCGGTATATTTTCAATACATTCACAGGCTGTGGGCATCATTAGTAATGCTAGCATTTATTGTCAAGCACAAAAGACCAGTTGCAGAGGTTAGTTGGAGACAGCCACATTGATGTTCATATATTCATATTTAAGCCTTGACCACGTCAGGGAAGGATGGCCACTTTACTTCCTGAAGGACAAACAAAACAGATGGATTTGTACAGCTTCATGGTTACTAATACCTTGTCATCCCAAATGTATTTAGACATTTTCAGAGCAATCATGCAGCTATCAAAGAGCAATCATGCAGCCTCACAAAGCCAGTGACCTTTACTCAATACTGACCTTTGATGCTGACTGTGTGGAATTTCCCTGTAACTCTGGAGACCTCCACTGAGGGCTCCAGTTTCCTCCCTCAACTCAAAAACCTGCGGGTTGGTGGTTAATTGGCCATTGTAAATTGTACCTTTGTGAGTATTAGAGGTAGAACTTTGGGGACAATAAACCTGATTTTTTGGGGGACAGGTTTATTTGGGGACAGGAAACCAGTTAAGAATGTAGAGAGGATAAATTGATTCAGGGTTGAATTAATGTAAGTTTCCAGTTTCAAATCAGGTTTATTGTCACATGTTCAAGTACAGTGCAAGGTGTAGATCAATGAAAAACTTGTTTATAGCAACAGCACAGGTAGATTGGTACAGACAACACACAGAATAAAATTATATATAAAATTACTCTATAAAATAAAAAGTCTTTGCAAAAGGAAAATCTTAGAAATAAAAACAAAAGTACAGTCAAAGACAAGTCCAGGATAGTGCAAGAGGGGTTCAGTTGTGTTCCACTGCTGAAGTAAGGTTAACAGGTGTGTAGGTAGGTTTAAAAGAACCTGACGGCTTTTGGAAAATAACTATTCCTCAACTTCTACTGCCATGAGGAGTTCAAACTTATGCTGGAGGAGAAACATCTCAAATTCTGTCTGGGAGGCTGCCAACCTGATGGTATGAACGCCGAGTTCTTTAACTTCCAATAATTTCTCTCCCTCTCTCCTTCTCTATATTTCCATTCCCAATTCTGGCTCCCCTCCCACACCTTCTCTTCTCCTCACCTGCCCCTCACCTCCCTCTGGTTCCCCTCCCCCTTCCTTTTCTTTCATGGTCCACTGACCTCTCCTATTAGATTCTTTCTTCGTCAGTCCTTTACCCCTTCCACCTATCCCTTCCCAGTTTTACTTCAGCCCTCACCTCCCCCACACACCCACCTTCCCCCTCACCTGGTCTCACCTATCATCTGCCAGCTTGTACTCCTTCCGCTTTCTCCACATTCTTATTCTGACTTTTGCTCCTTCCTTTCCAGTCCTGATGAAGGGTTTCAGAACAAAACATCAACTGTTCATTCCTCTTTCTCAATGCTGCCTGACTTGCTGAGTTTCTCCAGCAATTTGTGTGTGCTGTTCCTCAACCTGGGATTTCATACATGAGTGTGAATTGGTATTTTGTGGTAGACACATACCTGGTGGTGCTAAGGGCCTTTTCCTGTACAGCATCGCTTTCTGGCTTTCTGGCTGTACTTGGAATTAAGTTCACATCCGTTACAGTGGGATTTGATCCTGCATTTTCAATCCACGCTGCAGCTACTAGTTTCTCATCCAGCGCTTTAACCGCTATGCTATCATGATGATGCCAATTTGCATTTCAATTTCCAGTGTGTCAACATCTCTGTAGATCTATCCTGGGCCTAATATAGGATGCAGTTATGAAGACGTCATGTCATTACGAGTTTGACGAGATTTGATATGTCACCAACGGCTCTAGCAAATTTCTACCGTCGAGCTACTAGGACTTCATGTTTCAATCCCTATGGTAAGTTGGCAGTCTCGATGTTAGGTTTGGAGTGGTGATAAGGAGGGAGGGTAGGTACGTCATCGGGGTCATCAGGTGGGCACCCTCCTCCTTTGACGTTTCGTTGGAGGTACTGTTGAGAGTATTCTAACTGGTTGCATCACCATCTGGTCCGGAGATGCCACTGAACAGCTTTGGAAAAGGCTGCTGAGTGTTGCCAACTCAGCCAGCTCTACCATGGGCACTAACCTCCTCAGCATCGAGGACGTCTTCAAAAGGCAATGCCTCTAAAACGTGGCATCTATCATTAATAAACCCATCACCTAGGACATGCTCTCTTCTTATTACTACCGTAAGACAGGAGGAACAGGAGCCTGAAGACACACACTCAACGTTTTAGGAACAGTCTCTTTCTCTCTGCCATCAGATTTCTGAATGGACAATGAACCAACTCTTGAACACTAGCTTACAATGTTAGTTCTCTTTTTGCACTTCTTATTTAATTCGTTGTTTTATATACTGTATACTTCTTAAGCTGTATGGGTCCTAATGCCCTTCCTTTGGACAACATTGGTGTCGTGGAGAGGGCAGACTTGCAGCATGGGCAACTGCTGGTCTTCCATACAACCTTGCCCAGGCCTGCGCCCTGGAGAGTGAAGACTTTCCAGGCGCATATCCATGGTCCCGTAAGACTAACGGATGCCTTTACTTTACTTCTTATTGCACCCCACGCCTAGCAATGGCAGGAGGAGAAGATGGCAGCGCGCCGCACGTGCGCAGCTCTCCGGTGAAAAATGATGTTGTATCTGTTAAATAGGGGCCGTGGACAATTTCTGATTTGATGGAGATAGGTGTGAAAGCACAGAGGAACATCTGGAGAAATTTCTGAAACGCCCATCCGCTGCTGTCGTTACTGTGTGGTCGGAAATCTTTCGGAGGGTAGGCCTCAAAATCCCCGGCCTTGCCTGCTTTTGGTGACCGAGAAAGAGGTCGAATCGCTCGGACAGAGATGGCGCTCAGTACTTGCTGTCGGAGAGCTGATCAGAGCTCGAAGTTTTCGGATGACTCAGAGTTGGATTGTGGTTGGCATGGCAGGGAGAGTTTTTCTTCCCTCTCCCGTGTGCGTGAGATGTGGGACATTTGAGAAACTTTGAACTTTACTGTGCTCACGGACTTTCTTCATCAAGTTATGGTATTGTGCACTGTTGTAACTATATGTATAATTATGTGGTTTTGTCAGTTTTTTTCAGCCTTGGTTTGTCCTGTGTTTTTGTGATATCACACTGGAGGAAATAATGTATCATTTCTTAATGCACGCATTACTAAATGACAATAAAAGGGGACTATGTATCTTCATAATCTAAAAAATTTATAGTATATTTTTAGGGGCGGCAGAGTGGAGCTATATCTCTACCAAAGAAGGAGTAAGGTGCTCCTTCCCTCCACGAACCAGCAGATCACCCTTGGGCAAGATGTAGCATCTGCTTAGCCCTCCTCCTGCCCCTAATCAGGGTCACGTCAAGCCACAGGAGCAAGTAGGTGGTGGATGGTCATTTGAGCAGGTGCTGCCTATCACAAATCCTGGTACTGCAACCACCGACGCCCGGCAGACAATCATTGATGACTTTCGACAATGGTTGGGGTCACCTGCCTTGTAGTGACACTGCCCAGAAGAAGGCAATGACAAACAACTTCTGTAGAAAAATTTACCAAGAACAATCATGGTCATGGATTGTCCATGTCATACATCATACACATAATGATGATGTATTGCACTGTACTGCTGCCACAAAAGATATTTCACAACATATGCCAGACAGATTAAACCGGATTCTGATTCTGATATCATTATATCATTTATAAACATTGCCTTACCCAAAACCTATGCTGAAATCAAAAACTTAAAGCACTCATTCAGACCACAGCTTACACATTTAGCACCTTTCAGACCAAATAGCCGAGGCATAATAAAATAATCAGTCGCAATATATAATGTATGCTTTGTTCTTCTCTTCCAATTTATATGTTATAGGCATTTCAGAAAGAACAGAATACATAATAATACCACATGTACTGAGGATAGGTATCAATGTGCTCTGGGCTATTAGTGCTGAAAGAATTATTGTCAGTCTTTACTTTGAGGTGCATAACTGCAATGTCCTGTAATAAACTTTCAGAATTCCTTTGCTGCACTAAAAACAAACTTTGCAGACACTTTAGTGCTTCTTAAAGTTGATGGACCTTACCTTCCGTAAGCCTTTTGTTTTCACATTCTTTGATCAAGCACATTAAGTCAGCTTCACAATGAAGGCATTATGAGACGAACTGGTCCTGTTCAAACACAGTAAGTGTTTGGAAAGCCAGCATGATTGCTCTTAGATATCAGGACCCCAATAAAAAAATTATTCAGCTTGTAATCAGAAGTCACAAACAGGCTCCACTTTAGATAGGCAAGGCAGGCTGGGCTCAGGAACAAATAATAAAACAAGACAAAAGTAAACGTAACCTTGGGATTGCAGAACCAGCGATGAAGCTTCAACATCTCTCCCAATCTAATAACTCTGACACATTGACTAATAGTTCTTCAGCCAGTAAATAACAAAAGCATGCCATGATTAAGATGTAGGGTTCCATGAGTAAACAAACAACAATCAATCTACCTTACAAAGTCTGCCCTTTTCCATTATTCAAAACTACCTGAATCAAATCTCAATTATTATTTTTTAAAAATCTTTTTCATTTCCTTTGCCATTCTTCTCACATCATCTTTTTTTTATTATTTGTTGACTGCTTCACGAGTATCAGTTTTTCTTCTCTCCGGCTGGCTCACCCTGGTTCGTAAGCTAACTGGTCGTTGTAATTTGTTCTGTGATTAGGCTAGCGGTCGATTGGGGATCGGTGGACTGCTGGATGGTGTGGCTTGATGCGCCAGAAGGGCTTGTTCTGCGCTGTATTCCTAAATAAACTCACTTGAGTTCATGTCACCAGTTTTATCAAGTCAGTCACCAGTTTTATCAAGTCAGTCAACTGAATGGGCATTGGATCTAAACTCTACATTAGCCCTGCCTGTATTCAGGAAATGTTGTTAGTGATGTAGACAAGCTAAACACTCCTTAAATTATAGATGCACTCATTCTCTCTACTGCTATTCAATTGAGGGTCAACTCAGCATTCATCAGGGCTTTATTCTCTGGCTCAGTCAAAGATGAGTTTATTGTCCTCGCACCAGTGTATATACACACCGGTGCAATGAAAAACTTAGTTGGAGCAGCATTACAGGCATACAGCATCTTATTAGCCTTTCCAGAGTTAATTTACCAACCGCTTTAGGCTTCGGAACAGTGGAAGCAATCTGCCAAAGGCATCAATTGAAACAATGCAGGTTCACTGGCAAGACCTATGTACTGTATATCACTTTTATGGATTTCTTTTCCAATATTTTTATTATTAATTTTACATATAAGAATGCAGAGTACAAGAAAAAATATATATCAATACATTATACTAAATCGCATATAAAGACTCCTTACCCTATATTCATACAGATTAATTAATTCGTAACATTGAAATATAGTAATTTTGTTATTTAAGAAAATCTAACCCACTACCAAGACCGAAGCTGATTAGTAAAGAAAAAAAGGAAAAAAATTATTAGTCATCATCTGTGCTTTAACAGCAAATCAAAGGTTTTGAAAATAATTCAGAAAAGGTCCCCACAATATTTGAAAGTCTTGGCTAGATTCAGAGACTGAACATCAAATCTTCTCTAAATTTAAACATGACATCACATCACGTAACCACTGGGCGTGAATAGGAGGGGCCGCATCTTTTCATTTAAGCAAGAGCGACCTTCTGACCATAAGAGAAATAAAAGCCAAAATGTGCAAGTCAGACGACTCCAAAATAATATCCTTTCCTCCAACAGTACCAAATAAAGCGGTCAAAGGATTAGGCTTAAAGTTTACTTTGAAAAGTATCGAGGAAGTTTGAAATACTTTCCAATATTTTCCAAGACTCGGACATGTCCAAAACATATGAATGAGTGAAGCTTCTCCATTATTACATTTATCACAATACGGAGATATATCTAAATAAAAATGAGTCAACTTATCCTTGGTCATGTGGGCCCTATGGACCACTTTAAATTGTAGGAGAGGGTGGCGGGCACATAACGATGAAGTGTTAACCAATTTAAAAATTTGATTCCAAGTTTCCTCGGAAATTGAAGTCTGTAAATCTCGTTCCCAAAGATTTTTAATTTTATCTAAAGGAACACTTCTCATTCCCAACAGCATATTATAAATATTAGACATAGATCCATTATAAAAAGGTTTCAAATTAAAAATTACATCTAATAGATTCTTATCAGGACTTTTAGGAAATGTACTTATTTGAGACCGTAAAAAATCTCTTATTTGTAGGTACTGTATTGAAAAAAAATGAGTTTTAGGTAAATTATATTTAGTTGACAGTTGTTCGAACGAAAACAGACTTCCCTCTACAAACAAGTCCTGAAAGCATTTAATACCTAATCTATCCCATTCTTTAAAAGCCACATCAATCATAGAGGGTTTAAAAAATAATTAGGAAAAATGGGACTCGAAAGAGAAATTCTCATAGTATGTTCAACTACCAGATTATCAGTTAACTTACTCAGAGACAAAGGAAGTGAGGATCCAAGAAGAGAAATAATAGGAAATTTATTAACAGGGTTTGCTTCTAAAAAAAAACCCACATCGGGCAATCCTCACGATTAATGTAATATAACCAAAATGTAAGATTTCTTATATTAACTGTCGAATAATAAAATCTAAAGTTTGGGAAGGCTAATCCTCCATTCTTTTTATCTTTCTGAAAGTGAATTTTATTTAATCTAGAACACTTATTCTTCCATATATAAGCAGATTTAATAGAGTCAAGAGAATCAAAGAAAGATTTAGGAATAAAAACAGGTAATATATTCATTTTAATAGAGTTAATTCGACCAATCAGTGACAACGAAAGAGGCGACCAATTTGATAGTATCCTTTTTACATGATTCAATAGGGTAAGAAAATTTTCTTTAAATAAATGCTTATAGTTTTTAGTAATTGTTACACCTAAGTAGGTAAATTGGTTTCTTACAATTTTAAAAGGAAGGTTAGAATTTGTTGGTATCAAATCATTCAAAGGGAAAAGTTCACTTTTATATAGGTTTAATTTATAACCTGAGAACTGGCTAAAACGGGAGAGTAAAGAAAGTGCATGGGGTAACAAACTCTCAACATTAGAAATAAATAGCAGCAGATCATCAGCGTACAGCGAGACTTTGTGAATAGTGTCTCCCTTTAAAATACCGGTGATATCATTAGATTCTCGAAAGGCAATGGCTAAAGTTTCTAAGGAGATATCAAAAAGCAAAGGGCTAAATGGACAGCCTTGCCTAGTGCCACATTGAAGCTTAAATGGTTTGGAATTATGAGAATTAGTGATAACCCTAGTGGAAGGAGCTAAATAAAGTAATTTAATCCATTGAATGAAAACGGGTCCAAAATTGAATTTTTCTAAAGTTTTAAATAAATAATTCCAATCAACTCTTTCGAAAGCTTTCTTAGCATCTAGGAATACCACACATTCCGATATCATGTTAGAAGGAGAATAAATAACATTTAATAACCGACAAATATTAAAGTAAGAATATCGATTTTTGATAAATCCAATTTGGTTATCGGAAATGACAGATGGTAAAATATTTTCAATCCTATGGGCCAAAACTTTAGATAGGATCTTAGTATCAACATTAAGTAAAGAAATTGGTCTATAAGAAGAGCATTCAGATGGATCCTTATTCTTTTTAGGGACAAGCGAAATGGAAGCCTCATAAAAAGATTGAGGAAGTCTGCCCAACTTGAATGAATCAGAAAAAACTGAACATAAATGAGGTATAAGCAGTGAGGAAAAGATCTTGTAAAACTCTCCAGAAAATCCATCTGGACTCAGAGCTTTCCTCCAATGTAATGGGAGCACAGCCACAACAATTTCCTCAAAAGAAATAGGTTGTTCCAACAATTTTCTGTTGTCAGCAGAAATTGTAGTAATGTTTAGTTGGTCTAAAAAATTGTTCATTACAGTGTTATCCTTACAAGATTCAGAACTATAGAGTTTAGAATAAAATTTTCCAAAAGTATCATTTATTTCTAAATAATCAGTTGTCCTATCACCATTAGCTTTGCATATTTCCTTAATCTGCTGTTTAGCTATAGAGGTTTTAATTTGATCAGCCAATAATTTACCTGTTTTATCTCCATGAATATAAAATTGACTTTTATCTTTTAGAAGTTGGGTTTCAATTGGATAGGTTAAAAGAGATCATATTTAGTTTTAGTTTCAACAGGTCTTTTATATAAGGCAAGTTCTGGAGCCAAGGCATACTCTCGGTCTAATTGTTTCAGCTGATTAGCTAAATCACTTCTCTCTTTATTAGCTTTTTTCTTAATTCTTGCAGTATAAGAAATAATTTGTCCTCTAATATACGCCTTAAAGGCATCCCATCTGATAAGACTAGAAGTCTCCTCTAATGTATTCTCTTCAAAAAAGAAGAGTAATTTGTCTCTCCATAAACTTTAAAAAATCTTTATCAGATAACAAAGTTAAATTAAATTGCCAAAACCTATTTGTTTGAAGAAGATCAGGGAGATTTAAAGATAGGAGCACAGGAGCGTGACCTGAGACAGCAATCTCTTTATATTCACAGGATCGAACTGATGGAATCATTTGGCTATCGATAAAAAAAAATCAATCCTGGAATACGTATGATGGACACGAGAGAAAAATGAATATTTCTTGCCTACCGGATGAAAAAACGCCAAGCATCAACAATATCACATTTCATTAAAAAAGATTTAATAAACATAGTTGATTTATTTGATATCATTAGTTTAGAAGATGAACAATCTAAAGCTGGATCTAAGCAACAATTAAAGTCTCCACCCATCACCAATGAGTGCAGACTTAGATCTGGCATAAATGAAAAAAAAACACTCAAAGAAAGCTGGGTCATCTATATTCGGAGTATACACATTGGCAAATACCATTAGCTTGTTATTTAGTTTCCCTGATACTATAACAAAATGCCCATTAGCATCAGAAATTACTTTATGTTGAACAAAGGGAACTTTATTATCTATAAGGATCAAAACCCCTCTGGCTTTGGCCTGAAACAAGGAATGGAAATGGGAACCTCTCCACTGATTAAAAAGTCATGAATTGTCACACTTATGTACATGGGCTTCTTGAAGAAAAACAATTGGTACTTTAAGTTTTTTAATATAGGCAAAAACCTGATTTCTTTTCACGGGGTGATTTAGCCCTTTCACGTTAAAACTAAGTAAATTAATACTTTGATCCATTTAAAAACTATTTATAAGAAAGATTAAAGTAGCAATCAGAGAAATGTATATTAAACCCAAATAATATACCTTGAGATATATTAACTAAGCAACAGAATTGACTAGATTCCCAAATCAGCTTCAAGAAAAAACTCCCCATCCCCCTCCCTCCTCCCAAAGTGAGAAAATCAGTCAAAGAACAACTGCTATCTACCCCACTGAAAAAATCCCCTTAGAAAGCCTGTTGGAGCTGCTCCAAAGAATTCAAGGTTATTTACTGTTCCAACCAAGACTAAATAATACACAGAAAAAAAACATGCTTAGACAGGTTTATCAAACAGAAAGAGCAGTTATTCATACTGAAAAATATTGAACAGTCATTTTAAAAATATATAGTATTTCTGTTTTTTGCAATTTTTAAAATCTATTCAATATATATATAGTCAGTTTTTTTTGAGTCTAAAAATTCTTGTGCCTGCTCCTTCGTACAAAACAATTTAAATGATCCATCTTCCATTGTGAATCTCAGCTGAGCTGGAAAACGAAGAGAAGGCTTAAAATTTTGGCTGTATAGCTCCGCCATAACTTTTTTAAACTTAACATGTTCTGCCATAACTTCTGATGAAAAATCTTCAACAATATGAAACTTCTGACCTTGGTAATCAATCATACCTTTTCCATGGGCATCATGAATCAGACGGTCCTTTATCTGAAATTCATGGAAACATATAATGACTGATCTTGGCTTTGATCTTGAAGTCGATCTGTAGATAGGTGATCTGTGAGCATGATCAATCAAAGGCAGAGACTTTATAATATCAGGGAATAATTCCATCAAAAGGTTTGCAAAGAATTCTTTAGGATTATATCCTTCTGTTTGCTCTTGAAGTCCCAAGATTCGTAAGTTGTTCCTCCTACTTCTGTTTTCCAAATCAATAATCTTCTGTCTCAGTATTTCGTTGGACTTGGATTGTTTTTCATACAGCTTTTGCAAATCATCCATTCTCTCGTACAGTAATAACCTCTTCATGTTCCTTTATCTTCTTATCATGCTTGGTTAGAATTGCTTGAATATCGTACCTATTTGTTTAATTTCAGCGCTGATTTGTTGCGAATCAGCTGACACTTCTTTTCTTAACTGTTGAAACTCCTTAGTAAGCTTTTAAATAGCTTCCAAAGCTGATTCAGTAGTCATTGTAATATAATAACTCGTCTACTTCAGACATCCCACCTCTCCCGGAAGTTCCGGGAGTCTCTCGCATATTGATAGCGACTCCCTGATGCCCGGAAATTATATATAATATCCTGGAAATCGATTTTTTTTAGAGGGAAAGGGAGAGCGAGAGCAGAAGCGGGAGCGGGAGAGCGAGCATCTTGATTGGTCTCTCTTCGTGCTAAGTAGACCTATCAGTTTTCTCTGTAGGCGGGCTTTACAGTCGACCTCAAAAATAATGACAGTGTTGCTCGCTGCACTGTTTGCAACAGTGACTTTTCTATTGCCCATGGTGGGTTAAAACGTAAAGGACATGTTGAGGTGAGTTTAACAGGTGTCATTCATTCATTAGCATAGCTAACGTTATTTAAACTAGCTGGCTAGCTGCTAAAAGGAGCTACTCTATTGATGTCCTACGTGATGAGGCCAAACTCCCTGTAGACATGCTGAAAGTTGTAATAGAATAAACATGATAATATAATCTAATATAAGTACATATTTTAATGTCACATTTGCTGCATATACCCAACTTGGTTTACAGATTAGACAAAATCACTAAACAAAGTATTACATACACCCTTGGAGATCGACAGGCGGAGGGGGGGGGAGATATGGGGTTGCGGGGATCAGGGGTGATACCTCCTTGAAGTGAATTTTTGCAGGGTGGGATGTCTGGTATTTAAAAAGGTTGGAAACAAAAGTAAGAAAGCAAGGAGCACCAGCAGAGAGCTGTTACTCCATCAGCGGCCACCAGGCAAATCCTCCGTGAATTTCAACAACAGACCTTAATGTGATACCCTTTGCTCCATTCAGACTAACAGACACAATTGATGATTAAAAGATAAAGAGGGAAATGTGGGAAAAGCCTTTTCTCATGCAGTGACGATGACCTCAAACTCATTGGGTGTAAGGGTGGTGATAAAGGAGCCAATTAGGAGTTTCAAAAGGGAATTGGATAGCCACTTTAAGAAAACAGTTTACAGGGCTGCAGGGAAAGGTCAGGACAAGGTGAGTGGCTGGATTCCTGCAGGGAGCCTGCATGGACTCAGTGGGCTGAACAGCTACCTTCTGCGCCAAAATGATTTTAAGATTTGAGTCATTTGGTGCATCACAGAATTCTATTCAGAAAAACAAATAAAGAAAGACATTCTAAGGAAAGCAAGGATTCTAAGTGATACTTCAAGCATGGTTTCTGAGCTAATAAATTAGAGAAGCATGAAATAGAAATTAACTCAGTGTAAAGCATACAGCATCACACTTGACCATTAGGTGAGCAAAGGACCAATTCACCCAATGTTTCCCTGCTGATTCTGTTTCTGCATACTATTCAGAATGTGTTTCCTTAAATTGAAACAGTTATTTCCCTGACCATCTTTGCAAAGAGCTGAATGAATGAAAATCTTTCCTCCAAATGGTTTAGAACTGCTGAACAGAAAAAGCACTGTTCACTGTTTGTCATGAGAATGAAACCTTGCTTCCTTCCACTGGCAGCTTTGGGTGCAATCCTCCCACATTGACTTACCTGCTGTGCAGGAGGGAGGGCAATTGGCCATTTGCATCACCTGTGTTGAAGAGCTAGTGCTTTTATGAGGTGATCACAAGGTGATAAGTCAGGGGTCAAAAACCTCTGCAAGGAATAACTAGGAAAAATGTCACAGAACCTTCAGAAGAAAAAAAATGGAATATAGATCTGTACAGCCCCTTCAGACCATGATGTTGAGCCAATACTTTAGCCTGTTCCAAGATCCATCATTCCCATGTAGCCAGAGTCAAAATCAGATTTAATATCACTGGCAGATGTCACGAAATTTGTTGTTATGCGGCAGCAGTATATTGCAATACATAATAAAAACTGAATTACAGCATTATAGTAAATTGCATAAATCCCCTCATATATTCTCCAATTATCTTAAAACAATGTCCCCTCATATTAGGCATTGCTGCCCTGAGAAACAGACCCTGGCTGTATGCTGTGCCTATGTCTTATCTTATACACATCTATGAAGTAACCTCTCATCCCTCTTTGCTTCAAAGAGAAAATCGCTAGCTCACTCAACATTTTCTCACAATACATGATCTCTTATGCAGGCAGCACCATTCCCTCCTGTCTATAAGGACTCGGTACATGCATACTGCCTGAGAGTATGCATTATGATCAGAGTTTAAGGGAGCTAGGGCTTTACTCTTTGGAGAGAAGGAGGATGAGAGGAGACATGATAGAGGTGTACAAGATAATAAGAGGAATAGATAGAGTGGATAGTCAGCGCCTCTTCCCCAGGGCACCACTGCTCAATAGAAGAGGACATGGCTTTAAGGTAAGGGTTGGGAAGTTTAAGGGGGATATTAGAGGAAGGTTTTTTTACTCAGAGAGTGGTTGGTGCATGGAATGCACTGCCTGAGTCAGTGGTAGAGGCAGATACACTAGTGAAGTTTAAAAGACTACTAGACAGGTATATGGAGGAATTTAAGGTGGGGGGTTATATGGGAGGCAGGGTTTGAGCGTCGGCACAACATCGTGGGCCGAAGGGCCTGTACTGTGCTGTACTATTCTATGTTCTATATTTATTCCTTCAGCATGTGGGTTTCGGCTGGGTGATCCAGTTTCCTCCCAAGTTCCAAAGATGTATTAGTTCGCAGGTTAATCGGTCACATGGGTGTAATGAGGCATTGCGGGCTCTTTGGGCCAGAAGGGACTGTTACTGTGCTGTATCTCTAAATAAAATTAAAAAATAATATATCTCCTCTGTACCCTCTCTAAAATGATCACATTCTTCCTGTAATGAGGTGACCAGAATTGAGCACAATATTCCAAATGTGGTCCAAGCAGAGCTGCAAGGTTACCTCAGAGGTCTTGAACTCAATCCCCAGACTAATGTAGGCCAACATACCATACGTCTTCATAACCACCCTATCAACTTACATGGCAACTGTGAGGGATTGATGGATGTGGACTCCAAGATCCCTGTTCCTTCACATTGCTAAGAATCTTGGCATTAACCTTCTATTCTGCCTTCAAGATTAACCTTCTAAAGTGTATCACTTCATACTTATGGATTGACCTCCATAAGACCATAACACCATAAGACATAGGAGCAGAATTAGGCCATTCAGCCCATCGAGACTGCACCGCCATTCCATCAGGACTGATCCTGAATCCCACTCAACCCCATACACCTGCCTTCTCGCCACATCCTTTGATGCCCTGACCAATCAGGTAACTGTCAACTATCAACAAGTTTGAAAAGTTATTTTAAAAAAACGTAAACTAAGTAACAAATTACGAAGACTACTTCTTTTTCCATAGATGCTTCCTTGCCTGCTGAGTTCCTTCAGCATTTTGTGTGTGTTGATCTAAGCCTCTTATCATCTTGTACACCTTTAATCCTCTTTTGCTCTAAAGAGAAAAGCCCTAGGTTACTCTTTTACTTTTTCAATAACACATCTGATAGAATTGTTGCCTCACAACTCCAGTGACCCAGGTTCAGTTCCAGCCTCCTGTGCTCCCTGTGTAGAGCTTGTGATGATGTGGATTTAATCAGGGAGCTCTAGTTTCTTCCATGTCACATAGGTGTTTCTTTAGTAGGATAACTGACCACAGTAAGTTGCTGCTCCTGTGTGGGCGAGCGGTAGGAATCTTGGGGCAGAAGTGGAGGAAATAAGTTGGACAGGTTAGTGTAAATGGGTAATGGTCTGCATTAACTCAAAGGGCCTGATTCTATCCTGTATGACCCTATGACAATTTTGTACTAACAGGCATCCATCTATTTCTTACTTCAATTCTTGTCAGTGAAATAAGTAACGAAAATAAGGGAAAGAACTGGCAGGTACTGAAGTGATAAAAGGTACACACATCTTCCGCAAGTTTTGAACATCCGAATTACGGACACTCCACAGAAAAGAAGCGTTGTCGCAGGAAATCAGCATCCATCATCAGGGACCTCCACAACGCAGGTCACGCTCTCCTCTCGTTGCTGTCATCAGGAAGAAGAAACAGAAGCCTCAGGACTCACACCATCAGGTTTGGGCACAGTTATTACCCCTCAACCATGAGGCTCTTGAAACAGAGAGGATAACTTCACTCAACTTCAATTGCCCATCATTGAAATGTTTCCACACTTTCAAGGTCTCTTTGTCTCATGTTCTCGATATTTATCGGTTATTTACTTCTTCTTATTATTATTATTTCTTTTTTAGTATTTGCACAGTTTGTTGCCTTTTGCACACTGGTTGAGTACCCAAGTTGGTGTGGTCTTCCAACAATTCTATTATGGTTATTATTCTATTTTGGATTTATTGAGCATGCCCACAAGAAAATTAATCTCTAGGTTGTATATGGTGACATGTATGTATGCTTTATAATAAATTTACTTTGAACTTTTGTACTTTGAACAAGCATTTGGGAGACCATCAGGATGATTAAGAATGGATTTGTCAGCTGCTGCAGGCATCTTCTGCTGGGTGGGAATAGAGTACTTTCCTGTGCCTCCTCTCCCAACAAACTCCCCCCACCACCAACCTCTAACCATCTCCCAAGCCACAACAATCAGAGGCTGGATCGAACTGAGCGGAGCTGGGAGTGCTGAACAGACTGACTGACTCACTCAATGAGTTACAGAAGCTGGCTACATTCACTCTCCCAACACCGTCACTCCCGTGCATCTAAAAAAAGGCTGCATTATACAAAAGTATTGAGGTTCAATTATTATGGTGGGACTGCATGGTGAAGAAATGAGGCAGGAAGATTTGGGAGTAAGTAAGCTCACTCCTAAGTGCAAAGGTGATAACTCCATTTTATAAAATCACCTCACACACCTTCGGTGTGTAAAATGTGTGCTGTGTTTAATGAATCAAAGGGACCTGCTCTGAAACATCAGTACATTTTCCCTCCATTTCATATGCTACACCATTCTTAACAGCAACAGTCTACTGATAGTTTATGTGCCAAATCACAGCAGGGAAGGTGGTTTTTTGTCTTGAAGGAATGCTCTCCATGTCAGCCACAGCAATTGTTCAAAAGATTGCCATGAAGAGGAGGAAGAGGTTCTGATTTCTGCGATGACAAGCTACTGTAAGACAGTCAAATTTATGGAACTGATCTGCTGAACCAGCTGATCAATATTCAGTTAGGCAGGTTTAAGAAAACAGCAAAGTCCCAACACAGATATTTTAAATCATATACAGTCAGCAATTTAGTTCAGATTTTGCTTCCTGTTTCACTGAGTGAAAAAAAACACATATTGTAGATTGCACATTTTTCACCAATTTCAATTCTTAATGAGAAAATTATTCACATGTATATTTGATACTGAGGAAATGATAACTGTGCATCGTTTCTGGATATAGCTGGTCTAATGTGCCTGATTGTAGGACTTCTGAATGCAATTAATTTTTATGCACCTTTTGTGCATAACATTAGGACAAATTGGTCCAATTTCTAGACAAAATTTTTAGACTTGCAGCACTTTCAACATGTTTTCCGTCCAGTGAAAGAATTTTAGAATTCTCAGAATGGAAAAGACTTCATGTTTATAATACAAATATATTCCCAATGATTATATAAGGAAAAGGCACACTATTTCCTAAATGCCTCGCTCTTCACATTATAAGCAACTGCATATGCTACAATACACTTCTACAGAACTCTATTTCATCTGTCTCAAGTCCAATTTCCAACAAAGCATTCGAGGGTACTATCTCAATATATTTCCAGTTTAATACAGTACTACTGAAGACGTGCGACAGCTTACTGGTGGTTTGAAAGCAATGGAATTTGATTAAAACATTATTAATAATGAATTTTTTTGAAGTAAGTTGTGGTAAACTATCATTGCAAGCTATAAAGAGGCGAATGAGGGCAACATGAACACGAGAGATGTGCCCTGTTTCTGCGCTGCAAAATCGATGCACTTGGAGTTGGAGCCATGCTAGTTGGAGTGGATGAATTGGAGGGGAATAGACAGGATGGAGGAGTTCTGATGCCTGTCTAATTTACCCCGGTGCAAGGATGGATCGCTCTAAGTGCCAAGCCAATTTGGAGAGGTCGAGAACAACTTCTTCGGCAGCAAAAGCGAATTGTCGGGCGGCATATTCTTGGGCCAGAGTGGTTTGCCATGGCAAGGCCCAGCTTCTGACGCAAGGTACAATACACTGTTCGGACAATCTAAGTGCTGGCCTAGATAGACTTGAAGACAGGGTGTTGGGTGAGATTGAATTATTCTTAGCACCAAGCCAATTTGAAGAGGTCAAGAACGGTTTCTCTGATAGCAAAATCTAGGTCTGTACCAGAACGCTGGGTGGTGTGTTTTAGGCCCAGAGCGACTCACCGCCCAGTTCCTAGTGCAAGGTTCAGATAAATTAAACGCCGGCCAAGATAGTCTGTGGGCTCCTCTCTTTGCGACACTAAGGCTGTGAGATTGCCCCCGGTTGCTATGCTTCGTGTTGCAAATTTTGCAACGACTTGCCCCATTAGTATGATAGCAAGGCTTTGGGCCTACTTGGAGCTGCTCCGGGGATTTGGATCTAAGGACTCATTTTGGTTCAGAATGCTGTTGTTGTTGCTCACTTCTATTGTTTGCCTGATTTCTTTTGATCCTTTTTCTCTTTCTCTGTGGGCACTGGAGGTTGGTCTTTTTTTAATTGAGTTCTTTTGGGTTCCTTGCTTTGTGACTGGCTGTAAAGCAAATAAATCTCAAGGTTGTATAATTTATACATTCTTTGATAATAAATGCCATTTGAATCTTTGAATATATTGTCTGGATGTTATTTCCTTCAAATATTGGCTTCTGGAGGTGACATTGCTGCCACAGTGGATACTCATGGTCTCAAACCTGATAAATCCTGCAAAATTGACCTTTATCACTTTACTAAAATTTGTGCTGCACTGACACTTAAAAGTATGCACAGAAATGCAAAATTGACATTAAAATAGTGTTAAAAGTGAGCTCACACTGTGCAGTCTGATTGTGTTAGTGCTCAGCAGCAGAAATGACAAGTAACCTCAACTTAAGGGTCAAAATTGTCAAAAATAGTCCAGGTACCATTTGGCACCTCTTTTAATTGCTAAGCTTCCTTCATTTTCTTGTCCTGGTATTGATTGGCCTTGCACTTAATTATATTGGAGTTAAATAAGTTGCTAATGAGATCACACATGGGGTACTGTTTACCCAGTTCTGGTCCCCCTGTTATAGAAAAGACATTGACAAGCTGGTCAAGGTGCAGAAGAGATTTACAAGGATGCTACCCGGACTAGGAAGTCTGACTGATTGGAGATTGGCCACCCTAATTCTTTATAGGAAAATGAGGGGTGACCTCAGAGTAATTTATAAAATCATGGATAAGGTAGATGATCATAGTATGTTCCCCAGGATTGGGATGTCCAAAACTAGAGAACTAGAACTAAAAGAATTGTGAAGAGAAACTCAAAAGAGACCAGAGAGGTACCTTTACACAATTTGGGGGGGGGGGGGGGAAGAAAAGCAAGTTATTTTGTAAGTATTACTTTGAAGTAATTATTTCTGCAAGCGTGTTAGTATGTTTGAGTTAACTTTATTTTTCATTGAGAAAATATAACATTCCATTAAGTTGTTTACTGTAGTTTTAAACTTTAATATCGCCAAACGTCGGTATCATTTAAGACATTTATTGAAATAATTTGCTGTTGAAAGGAACAAACTCTCTATCTCCCCAATTGCCTGGCTTTGCCAGACATGAAAGGTCATCATGGTGTTTGGGGCAGACTACTGCACCCTGGTTGCCTGGCATCCACTTGTAACCGAACTGTTCCACTAGATTCTGCAGAACAGGGTGACCATACAGATACATCATCCTCACCCAGTCCAGAGAAATACAGTGCTTGACAGACAGCAGACAGTGAATCTAAACTGATCGACCCTGCCCAGCAAGAACTCATTGAATTCAGCTCGAGAGATCATGTCTCAGTTCAGTCATTCTGTTCTGGTAATGAATATGTTTGCTGAAATGGGTTCAATGTTCTTGATTTTGTAGCAACTAGAATAACATTTCAATTTATCTCAAGGTAACACTACAATAAAGTAAATATAGGAATATGGAACATAGAAATTTACAGCACATTACAGGCCCTTCAGCCCACAATATTGTGCCGACCATGTAACCTACTCTGCCTAGAATTTCTCTACCGCATAGCCCTCTATTTTCAAAGCTCCATGTACCTTTTAAGAGTCTCTTAAAAGACCCTATGGTATCTGCCTCTACCACTATAAAATCCACCCACTTTTTGGATCAATTCCTTAACTTTTAGAGGCAATAGATTCATGCTTCAAGGTAAGAAATGAACACCATTCAAACTTCTTCCATCTCACCACCATCCTCACCTAACACAAACTTGATGCTTTGTCAGAATTTCTGCATTAAGTATCCTGGCAGTGCCAATATTCCACATTAGGCTTTGCTGTTTCAAAGAGATCTAGTGCAGGAATGTTATTCCTGAATTTATACTATTTTTGCACACTTCAATTCACCTGGCCTAAGGTAGCTCAATCATAACCATCTGAAGTTGACATGAAAATATTGTTTTCCAGAATCTGACTGTGATGGATTTCAGACTATAACCCACAAATGACACAATCAACATTCTGAGGAATTGTACTGACTTGTTGGAGAATGCCTGGGGGAGCGACGATAGTGGAAACAAAGTCTTGTTCTGCCGACATTTAAACTCAACTGTCGCGCTGAGGACTGAACCACCCAAGAGCATAGATATTTTAAGTGTTTCCCTACAACATGGGGATTAGCACTTGCTCCTCATTGCAAACTTTCAACTTCAATCCAAGTTCTCTGCTGAAAATGTGACTCATGCTGCAGCATGATCCAGTGGGGTGGAAAAGATAACCAGCATCTTGCTTCTTTTTAAGTTGAGATACGGTACAGAACAGGCCTTTTGAGCTGCACTGCTCAGCAAGCCACCAGTTTAATCTGAGCCTAATCACAGGAAAATTTACAATGAAAGTTTGATCGAGGCACAACTGCGCAGGCGCGTGGGCGTCAGCCAGTTAGACCGGTGGGAAGAATTTAAAAAGAAGACATCTTTATATTGCGGGCTTTCGGTAGAGGGAATCAGAGTAGGAGGTCTTTGGCTCATCGGGGCTTCGGTGATAATGGGTTGAGGCAAGGTAAGTTACTTGTGAAGGATAGGAATAGGAAGTATGTCTGCGAGGCCGGTGTTCTGTACTGGGTGTCAGATGTGGGATGTCCGGGAGACTCCCAGCCTTCCGGATGGCCACATGTGCACATGCTGCATTGAGCTGCAGCTCCTTAGGGACCGGGTTACGGAACTGGAGATGCAGCTCGATGACCTTCATCTGGAGGTCAGGAGAGGGAAAGGCAAGAGTCAGATACTAGACCGTACCTCTGTGGGTGTCCTCCTGAACAATAAGTACTCCTGTTTAGGTACTGTTGGGGGTGGAGGGGGGGGGAAAGCAACCTACCTGGAGGAAGTAGCAGTGGCCGGCATCTCTGGCATAGAGTCTGGCCCCATGGCTGAGAAGGGTAGGGAAAGGAAGAAGGCAGCAGTGATAGGGGATTCTATAGATAGGGGGTCAGACAGACAAGTCTGTGGAGCAGGAAACAAACACGGATGGTAATTTGCCTCCCAATTCCTGGGTCCAGGATGTTTCTGATCGCATTCACAATATCCTGAAGTGGGAAGGTGAACAGCCAGAGGTTGTGGTACATATTGGTACCAGCAAAATAGGTAGGAAAAGGGAGGAGGTCCTGAAAACAGACTACAGGGGGTTAGGAAGGAAGTTGAGAAGCAGGACCTCAAAAGTAGTAATCTCGGGATTACTGCCTGTGCCACGCAACATTGAGTATAGGAATAGAGTGAGGTGCAGGATAAATGCATGTCTGAGGGATTGGAGCAGGGGGCAGGGATTCAGATTTCTGAATCATTTGGACCTCTTTTGGGGCAGGCGTGACCTGTACGTAAAGGATGGGTTGCACTTGAATCTGAGGGGGACCAATATCCTGGCAGGGAAGTTTGCTAAGGCTGTTGGGGAGAGCCTAAACTAGAATTGCTGGGGCGTGGGAACCGAACTGAAGAGACAGAGGAAGGGGCGGTTGGTTCACAAATTGAGAAAGCTTGTAGACAGTGTGAGAGGGAGGATAGGCAGGTAATAGGGAAGGGATGCGCTCAAACTGATGGTTTGAGATGTGTCTATTTTAATGCAAGGAGTAGCATGAACAAAGCGGATGAGCTTAGAGCGTGGATCAGTATTTGGAGCTATGATGTTGTGGCCATTACAGAGACTTAGATGGCTCAGGGTCAGGAATGGCTACTTAAAGTGCCAAGCTTTAGATGTTCAGAAAGGACAGGGAGGGAGGCAAAAGAACTGGGGGTGTGATACTGCTGATCAGAGATAATGTCACAGCTGCAGAAAAGGAGGAAGTCATGGAGGGATTGTCTACTGAGTCTTTGTGGGTGGAAGTTAGAAACAGGAAGGGGTTAATAACTCCACTGTGTGTTTTTTATAGGCCACCCAATAGTAACAGGGACATCAAGGAGCAG